>NW_027466185.1:2450000-2665000 GCF_046127955.1 Nelusetta ayraudi
TAAGACGAGAATCCTTGATCGTCGACTCCACTGTGCGAGTGTTCGACTGCTCTCCTCAGTGATCTGCAGACGAGCGTGCAATGCTTTTTGGCTGCGGCTTTGGCGTCTGTTCGTCTGTGTGCTGCTCTGCCAATTCGATTACAAAGTCGTCTGCAGAGCTCCATAGCCCCCTCCCCTCCCCCAACCAGTTTCAGCCTCTGCACCGACATGAGAATTTGTGTAATTTGGACAGTTGGCTGCATCAACCTCTTCCTTCCGCGCCTACCACAGCGAGACTCAGATCCCTCTTCCCTCCCTCCCTTTTCCTCTCCTCCCCTCCCCTCCCTGTCTTTTTCTGTTTCTGAAGAACTCGACTAATTTCGATACATTTGGAGAAAAAAAAAAAGACAATTTGGAGTCTCAACAGCAGTTGAAACTCTCGATCCCTGTGGCGCCGTCTCGCTGACGCCCCCCTCTAATCCCCCCCAATAGCCCCCTCCCCCAAGGCCTTTGTTTGTGAGAGCACTTTGGCGTCGCGGACACTGTACTGTCAGCCGGTCCCTTGGTAAGAAGGCGAGCGAGTCTTTCCAACCGAGGCGTGAATCTGCTGTGGGTAATTAGCAGCTTTTCATCTTCGAGGGCAGGTTGGCTGAAACGTGCCACCTTGGTTTCAAGTTATTACTGTATTACATGGACTACATTATTAAAAAAAAACCACAAACAAACTCTTTCACGGCTTTCCTCGTCGTGTGCGTCCGAGATAATTGCGACGAGCTCATGCGCACTTCCTCGCCTCGCCTCGTCCGACCCCGAGCTGAGCAGCGTTTCTGTTTTTTTTTCTTTTTTTCAAATCTGCTTCGACACAAAGAGCGCTTGGAGACTTTGGGACACCGAGGCGTCTCCAAGAAACCCGACCCGGCCGCCTTGTTAATCAGCATCGGCGACGCACAAATTACCACTCGGGCTGTTTCGAATTAGCCTTTTCTTTTGGGCAAATTTTTAATGCGGCCACCAGAGCTGGGAGGTTGGGGTGGAGGGGGAGAAAGGGGGGAGGGGGGCATATGAAAATACTCTCGCTATAAAATGAAATCCTAAACCGCACCTGTTCAAAAGTGGCCCATTTTCTCACCAGCAAATTGTTATGGAATAAATAAACAAAGTTTCTGAAGGAATATCGCAAGTTTTTTTTTATTTTTTTTATCTCTGTCTGATGACTCCCATCTTGTAACGTTTTGGCGCCGGGATGACTTTTTCACTCCCGTCATTCAATCACGCTTCTTGTTCTGGGATTCGGCCATTTTCTACATTCCGCTCTGCCGATTGGTTTCCATGCGTCGCTGTTCCGGTAGAGTCAAACATTTTTTGGATACTTCCTCGCCGACACCAGGGCCACTTCCATTTATTTTTAAATCCTGTCCCCTTGTGAACGAGATTAGTTTTTTTCCACCCTTTTTTCTCGCCTTCTGGCCTCTTTGATTCGTCCAGTTTCTCTGAGGATGAAAGTTCTCGCTAGAACAAAGACGTGTGGGCATCTGCACCTGGCTTCAAGAGGACGGCGGCGAGGAAGAGGCTATATCGGAGACATGCGCGTACACACACACACACACACAGACACACACACACACACACACACACACACAGACACACCTTCAGTCATGCAGCCTTCGCTGCTCAGGGCATTAAATTCTTGGCCAGCCGCCATTCACCTCTCCCCATGTCCGTCCGCCCGTCCGTCCGTCCGCCGGTCCAAACGAGCATACTCATTACAACCTTGACAAAAATTCCACCGAGGTTGCTATAGATACCAAGCCGAGGCTGCGAGGTCCCTTCGGCGTATCGGAGCTCAAAACTCCCAACACAATCCACCTCCGTCCTGCAGCCAAACTGCAAGGCGCGCACACACACGCACACACACGCTCACACACGCGCACACACACAACGGGACGTCGCCTCTTCTCCCCCTCCCCTCCTCTCCCCCCACGTCCCTGTCCAGCCACCGGTCTCTGTTTCATGTCTCTCTCTTTCCTCCCGGACGGATCGTCGTTAATCACCCTCGCCCCCCCTCGTGTCCCGCCACCCTCACCCCCCCTCAACCCCTCCCCCTGCCAGCTGTCATCGGCCTGTCAAGCCGAGCCGTCAAAAGCCCTCCCGGTCCGTCACGCGTCGCTGCCGCTAACGACGTCTCATGACACCCGTCGTCGGGAAGTCGTCGGCTGCAGATGGCGGCCCGGGAGGGAATTTTGCTCACCGCTCGGATCCGGGCGTGGACATGTGTCTGTTGCATTCGCTTTCAGGTTGTTTACATCAGGCAACCACCCCAAATCTCTCCCCCCAAACCCACCCCTACCACACACACACACACACACACACAAAAAAAGCAAAAAAACAACACACACACACACACACACAATCCCCTTTTTCTGCTTTGGCCACGGTCGACTTTGAAGCAGCGTTTGATTGTCGCTGGGACCGGCTGACAGTACAGTGTCGCTGGGCAAAGCCCATTAATATAAATAAATATGATAGTTTTAAAAAGCGTCATGCAAAACATTGTCGTTTCGCGCGAGAATTTAGCGTCTTGTCAATTCGATGAGATTTTCTCGTGACTTAACTTTGTGTTTGGTGGCACCTTTAGTTTTTTTTTTTCTTGTGTCTTTTTATGACAACAAAGACATATTGTTCTATTCTTACATCCTTATTTGCATTTCAATCACAGGTCGACGGAATGTTTTCTCCATTGCTGACTTTTTTTTTTTTTTTAAGTTAACAAGGGCCTTTTGACGTGATATTTTTGATGTAATAGACACTCCTGTCCTCTTGGTGGCAGATGTGTCCAATTAGTTTGTCTTATCTTTGCAAAGTCCTTTGACAAAACTTAGTCTGTCTGGTGTCCATAATTTTTAAATGTATATTTTGTTTTCTTGAAGAACCCCAAAAATCAATTCTTATTGAATTAAAAGTGTTGCTTTTTTTATTGAAAGGTTTTTTTTGCTGCATTGCATTTTCATTTGGTGCGAAGAAGACAATCTGCCCAATCGGCAATCCAGGAAAGTATTTGCACAAACATAATAAAAAAATTTGTGCAAATTATTCACATGGTGAAACAAATCCAGCGCATAAAGGCCTTTTAACCTCTGAAAATTGCATCACTGCCAAGAGGATGCGGCGATAATGGAGAATTTGGCTCATCTCAGTAATTGCACATATTAACAATTATCCGCCGCCTGAAATAACGCAAAAGGCAGACGCGTGAACCGGCGGGGAGAGCAAGTCACGAGGAGTTTGTCCGTTGTCGATGAGGCTCGTTACCTCGGGATTCTGGCTGATGTCATTCCAGTCGGTGGCCTCTAGGGGACAGTCATCTCTCCAGTTAAACCTCTGAGTCTCGGGTCGCTACCTAATTTGATTGATGATTGTATGTTTTTCTTTGCCGCCTTTTTTTTTTCCTGAAAAAGGCACAAATGTTTCGCCTTTGAAAGGACTGCGCTTGAAAAGCCACCTGAAGCGCGACTCCTCGTGTCCCCCACTCGACCCTCGCTGCTCGACCCTCGCTGCTCGGCAGCCCTCCAGTGACGCGACTCCCCTTTGTTCTTCGACTGGTGTGTAGGGCGTGCTATCAGTGAGCGCGTGCGCGCGTAAAGGTGTGTGACATTTTCCAAATGTACAACGTAGCCCTTGTGAAAAGATAATCGCCCGGCTTTTATCGCTTCTTCCCACACGTTCGGCTATTAGCACCTCGGTTGCTTTCATCTCCCCTCCACGCTCCAGTTTGCAGGCACCTTCTTCCCCCTACATCGTCTTTTATGCTCTTCCTTCCCCTCCTCCTCTCGTGACTTTATTGTTTCGCCGCCTTCCCCTTCGGGTCTTTCGATACCGCTCTTAACTTCCCCAATTTTCTCGCAAACCGTCTAACAATGTCTCACCTGCTGCGCTTCTCTCTTCGCTTTCCAGAGGAAGAGGTGGAGAACTTTGACGTCTCCAGTCTCCAGGAAGAGGCTCTGAGGAACATTGAGGCTGACAGCTTCTGGTGCATGAGCAAACTGCTGGACGGCATCCAGGTATACACACGCATGTGTGTGTGTGTGTGTGGGTGTGGGTGTGTGGGTGTGTGTGTGTAGGAGTGCTTACAGAAGAAAACCTGCATCAGAACAAACTCTAATTTAAAGGCCCACGTAAGATTTTGAACTTCTCAACCAACAAAGAGATTTTTTTTTCTTCCCCCCGCAGACAAACAGCTCCCCTGTGTGGGTTTTTTACAAAATGTGATTATCTTGCATATTCTAAAGCTGGACCGAGCAGCAAGGGGACCGGGTAATTGCATACTGACCGCAACACCAGATTTCATTTCGCTCCAACGTTTCCTCGCAAAACCTTTTGCCCACCAGCGCTCTTAATCAACCTCGCTCCCAGCGGTCATTTTCCAGACATCTCTCTATTCCGAATGGTTTGCCCGCCTGGCTGAGTGGTCAATTTTCCCTCATGTGGACCCGTAACACATCCCTAAAAATATTTTCTTCCATATCACGCTTACTTAGTTGGGCAGCTCTACATTTGTGTGTGTTTTACCTGCTGACAGGAAATGGGGAAAATGCACCCTGCCGTGCTGCCATCACCAACAAAACAAAGCAAGTGACCTGGGTGTGTTCAGCCCCATTTCTGGTTATTGTTAACAACATTAAAATGACCCTGTGGGTGCTTGACACAGAATAACAAATGCAAAAGAAACACAACATCACGTTTGCAATAACAGTTGGCCAGATTTGTGATCACCAGACACTGTTAGCCTTTTTTACAATGAGCAATCAGACCTCTGAAACTTTGGCACAGCCTTATCAAACTCACTGCAATGAAAGACTTTTCATCCAATCCCCCTTATTGAGCCATCCAGAATGTTTGTATGTTTGTTTTTTCTGTCTCTATTTTGTTTTCCCCAACATGGCTCGACGTTACTGCATAGCATCTGCCAAGACTGCCCAGCTGGGTCAATAACCACCCTCTAAACACTTAAAGCGGAGCAGCAGTTAGTCTTTAAACGTATTGATCTGGGCAGTATGCTTATTGTTCGGTGGGAAATTAGTGTTTAAGGGTGAAAGGATCGCACTGCATCTTGTAAACTTTAAACGGGGGCCACTGGTGCGAGCGGAAGTTTTTATCGATAACTCCTGCATATATCCGCATCAAAAATACAGCCACCACTTAAGAAAATCCTCAAGCGCAATAAATTGCCAGGCTCTGCGCTAATGTAATTAATAGGGAGGAGCATGCCGTGTGCATAAAAGCGTGCGCATCCATAAATAACTATCAATTGGTTCGGCTATTCATTAGGAAAATGAATAGACGGCGTGCCTTGGTGCCCCTGAGAGACCAGGACGGGGAGAGTGCGGAGCGGGAGGAAGACGGCGCGTCTTCGCCAGCATTTGGCTGTTGTTTGTCCCCCCTTTCCCTGGCCCCGCGCACATTTGTGTTTGTTTGTGACCTTGGCTCCAAACTAATTATGTCCAATGCACCAGGGAAGCCTGTGTCCCCCCCCCCCACCCCAAACCCCCCTCCCGTATGCTTTCTAAACCATCTGACGGAGGCTGAGTGCCTCAGCCCTGTAATTAGTTGCTGATCCCTGCACTGACCTCGTTGCAACCCCCTCCCAACTCTCACACACACACACACACACACACACACACACACACACACACACACCTCACTTGCCGCTGCCTTCCGTTTCACTTTACTGGTGTGTGGTGTGTGTGTGTGGGGGGGGAGCTGAAGGTTGGAGGTCCAAGAGACGGCCACAAGTCTCTGCGCGCAATTACATTTGCCGGCTGCCTTTTAAGCACCTTATAAATCCAATGGTTGTTTTTTTCCCCCCTCTCTTTTTCTGGGACTGGCTCCACACGGCTGCTCACTTGTTTTTGGGCCAATTTGTATAAAATATTTACGGTGGTTTAATCGCATCACAGTGCTGAACGGACCCACGCGGAAGGTGTGGAAACTCTCCCTCCTTGCAGTCGTGCACCACCCACAGCTGGTGTAGCTTCTCCTGTCAGTAGCCCAGGACAAGCTTTTGTTGGATTATAAAACAGCTAATTAACTTTTTGCTTTTCTTTTTTGTGTGTGTGTGTGTGTGTGTGTGTGTGTGTCTGACGACAGTGGCACCTTCTAAACTATGAGTAAAAGGGCTATTTTCACTTTCCAATGACTTCACCGGCTTCCCCCCAAAAAACTGCTGATCCCCTAATTGGCAGCCCTGCAACAGCCGTCCGTCCTCTTAGGGAGCGAGTACATGGAAGGTGAGGCAGCTCCTTCAATGGTACTTAATTCCAGCAGTCATTCTCAGAACGATAGGGTACTAATGTTGGAGGGTGTTTTAATTTATCTTGCTGTTTCTTATTCATCTTCAGAAGCATACCCATGCTGGGAATAATTGGCCAAAGACAGGTTTTTTTTTAATTAATCCCCCCCGCCAGTGGAGCTGGAGAGAGGAACTCTTTGCATTAGTAGATGTTCCTAAACTGTCTGAACTACTCGATGGGTAATGCGCATTAGTCTCACTAACATGACCCATTGTTTCTTGTTGTTGCTTTTCCATAAGTGAACTGTTTATCGTCATCGTCCTATAAAGTTGGAACAGAAGCCGTCATTCTCTCAGGATTCAGGCAAATAATAACAGCTCACTAGTTAATAAGTAGACAGTAATTTGTATACAAGATTATTCCTCTGCCGGTGTCCCGATGCAGTGCCCCTTCTGAGAATTTCCTCTGAGAAAACTGGCTTGACCACAGTTTTATGTCAATCCAGCCTCCTGACAACGTGTTTTATATGTGGGTGAACTCTTGTGTCCTCAAATACACCAGCAAAGAAGAAGGTGGACGAGGTATCCAGGTTTGTGCTCACAGCCCACTGTAGTTCTCTGGCAAGCTCGGGAGAGGGAGGGTACCGATTCCCTAAGAAGACATAAGCGAAAGAGTGCCGCAATCTTAAAAGTATCCGCTTGATGTTGCCGTTTCTCCTTAAAAATCTCCAAAAACGACACACTTAACCTTTAAGTTAAAACTGTGTCCCAAATTATGTACACTTTAGAGTTGTTACACGTCAATGCAGTAGAGTCGATGTGTGGCGAACTCATTTTGGAAGGATCTCACCATGTTAGCTAGCTAGAGGAGACTGTCTTTGGCTAGCATGGCAATGTTAGTGAGTTTTACATATCTAACTTGCGATACAGATAGCAGCTACTTGGTATTGTTTATTGCAAAAGTATCCAAGGTGGAATACATGTATACCGACTTATTGCTAATATATATTTGATGTGACTCTCTCTTATGACACTTTTTAAAGGAATTAGCCAACTGATGGCGCTATCATTTGCTGCTCTCATCACAGCACAGCTGCGGGTCTGCGTGAGTCGCCGTCAGGGCTCAGTGTTACCTGCAATGTCCAGAGAGGAAAATAATTTAAAAAGTTTAAAGGGCCCATTATTCTGCCAGCATGCCCCTGAGGGCTCCCAGTTGTAAAGTTGGCAAATGAAAACCTGCCTTTTATGTTAATTTTACAGATATGCCTTTTACAGCTGGGGCTCTTAAATGTATTTTTCCAGTGCTGGTGGTCTTAACTCTGAGGAATATAATTTTTGCCCTGGGAATCTGAACTGATTATATTTAAGCAGTGGTCATTACACGCAGGGGCCCAGCATGAAAGTGTCTCTGACCCTGTTTTAGTTCAATTGTGATAGTTTACCAAAGGAGCCTGTGGCCTGATGTTTACTTGAGTATTTATAATTTGTAAGAACACAACAGTTGTAGCTCATAACACAAAATAAATGCACCAATTTAAATGCAGGGGCTTCTTCTGCTTCTTTTCAGTGAGCCCTTACATTGGAAAGTGTTTTTTGTCACATTCCAATGTCTCTAATCAGTTGCTCCAGGCCCCTCTAAGCTCTAAGCGCACGCCAGCCAGAAACATGTACTTATTGTCAAGGCAACCATCTGTTTCCACAACGCCGGCAAGAGGATGTGGTTCTACCTTGAGTGGGAGCCGGGGTCCGAGACTCAAAAGTCTAGCAGACGGCAGCGAGCACAAACCATACGCTACCTCCTGTTTTGGTCTCCCGAAGGGCTGTCCTCTGTCACCTTGGGCTGCCACTCAATCCACCACCAACATGCGTGTACACACACACACACACACAGACAAGCACACACAGACAACCGCGTGCACACACACACACAGACACACACACACACACAGGAGGAGCTATCTGCCAGCTGGTACATGATGTCTGACAGCTTGCTATATTTGTTTGCTTTGCCCGCGTCCAATCCCAATTCAGTCGCATGGTAATGTAGCTAATGCTCATTCACCAGCTAAACCATTTGACCCATTTTTTATTTATTATTTTATTATTTATTTGTTTTTGGAAAGGAAATTTCAATTGTTCCTTCTGCATGCAAGACCATCGGTGACGATGGCGGGGAGTGACACGTGGAAAGCAGGGCGAGTGAGATTGGAAATGTTCATTCAATAAGAAGCAGAAGTGAAGAGTTTTTAATACTTGATCCATGGTATTCGTAGCAGCACTTTTTTCGCGTTATGAATGGTTGAGGGAAAAAGTTTTTTTTCGTAAAGTAGGAGGAGTTTGCTTTCGTTTAATTGCTTATACTTGTGCATGGTTCTGCTTCTGCATTGGATTGTGAGATACGATTATGAGAAAAGTCGGAAAATGGGGTGACTTCTCGGTCTGTTTAGCTGAGTGTACGATGTACTTCTGATTTCAAACATGATGTTTCTGCTTGTCATTTGTTTTGATGTTTGGCTCTCTGACAGCAGCTTTGTTTTCTATTGTGTTACAATTTGTAAAATTTGCAACTCATGTTTGCTTCCACTCACAGTCTAATTATTTCATTTAACCATACATATGCCTCTGAGAATTAATTCAGCATCACATGGAGATGAGAGAAATATATAAATATTATTTATTCTTATTGTCAAATTTACTTTCATCTGTTACAAATAACACTAGTAATAAACAGGCATTAGCAGGGCGGGCAGCTCACCTGGTGGACTATTGCATTCATTGGACTTTTTGACCGCAGTGTTTTTTTCCTGTTGCTGGTTGGCAACTGGGACGGGTTCCTGTCTCCCAGTACCCCCAGTGAGGCAAAATTCCAGGCCGGTGCTGTCGTAAAGCCAAGCTCGCAGCCCTCCAATAGCTGCCTGCAGGCGTCGGAGAGCCTCGATGACATGTGACAACATATCAACAACAGCGCGGGGACGACACCTTTGTGTTGCGCTTTATCTCCGCCTGTCATCTCGTCTCCGTCACATCGCTCGGCGCTCGTCACCTGCCCCCCGGCTCGGAGCCGCATGTCCGCGGGGTTACGGATCATCGTCCTGTCCTTCGCTTTTATTGTCCCCTTTATCTGGACCCGTCACACCTCGACCCCCTACGTCTCCCCCACCCCACTCCCCTCCCGCCCCGTACGTCTCTCTTTCACACATGCCAGCGTAGCGTCGTTGAGTAACTTATGTCCAACCCGCTGATAGACATCCCAGCGCACAATAGGAGGCAATCTTTGAGCGGCGCTGGCCCATTGTTGTCTCTAATAGCGTGGGCTGAAAGGTGAAAGAGGGGGCCATCGATTTAGCCAAGCGCGGGAGGGGGGGAGGGAGGGTGGGAGGCATGGAGAGCCACTATTGCGGGCGGCTCGGCTTATTTGCTTGGTCAGACGTGGCAGACGGACAGATGGCGGGAGAAGAGCCGAATATATGAATAATAAAAGGGGCCTGAGCGTTGATTTCCTCTTGTTGCCTCAGCTGATCAAAGATGCGACACACTGGGTTCGACAAAGAGAGGAAAGCATGCAAGCCACCGGGAAGGTGGGAAAAGGGGTTATGGGGGGGTTGCGAGTAGAAAACAGGGGCAAAAAGGCAAAGGAAAGCAACGGGAGGAGAGAAGGAGGCGAGTCGAGACGGAAAGTCTTTTTTGGCTTTTTCTGAAAAATTGAGCAGCGCCAACGACGAGGAAGCCGGCTGAATGTCAATGCACAAACGAGAAACGAGGGGTTGGGTGAGAATTCTAATTAGCGCCACGTCTCCGCCACCTCTGAGAGCGTCTGTGGGGAAAAGAGAAGGTAATCCATCAGAACAACAAGCAGCCACCAAAATGAAAATAAAATGTGGTTGAGGCGCCAAGCGGGATAAAACACCGGGGAGCGAAACAAAAGCAGAGGGGACATAATAGCAGTCGAGTCTCATTAGCGCGACCAGAGCGATTGAAATAGACGGGGAAATGAAGGGGGAAGAAGAAAAAAACAGACGCGATGACCGGGGAGGTTTAAAGGCCGATGTTGAAGATTTTTTAAAGATGGGACCGGATGTCTGGGGAGTGAATGTGTTCAAATGAAGGGGTCAAATTTCAAAGCAATCGATGAAGAAGCGACAATAAATGAACATTAGATAGAAATATGGATATCAAAGCAGAGTAAAGCACACTTTCACAGTAATCTTTTTTAACGTAGTACCATTGCATCATTTTAAGAGACAATTAGCATAAAAAGAACCATGCTGCTTCTGATGCGTGTTTAGACAAAAAGCAAAAAGCATTACTATTCTTTTGAAAAGTTTTCCCTGGAATAACAAAAGGTGAGAGGAGAACCTTTTGAGTTGCTGCCGCGACAGAAAAAAAAAAAAAGGCTAAATCTTTTAAAGGCATGAGGAGCTGGCGGTGGATCCGGGGAACGGGTAAAAGTTGAATAAATGAATAAAAACAATGCCCAATTATGAAGACAAATTACCAAATACAAGGTGCTGTTTTTGCACTTTTACCTCTGTATTTTCAATAAATAGATAGGTAAAATATTAATATAGTACACATTTGAAGACAATATGTACAACTCCTTTAACATATTTTTTTCAACTAAATAGCAACCAAAATTAACTCTGGTAATTTCAAATCCAACCAACTTAAATTCAACAGCAACAAATGATGAAATAATTGCGGAGGGACGAAAAAGAAATCACTTAAATGTCAATTTATTTTTTTTCTATACAAATTGGTTCGGGTAGTCGGTCGTTAGTCAGCTTGGGTTGAGAGGGAAGCCGAGGCAGTTGATCAAAGCCCTCCAGTTTCAATAATGCAAATGCAATTACTTCAGCTGGCCTCCACCATTAGCCTGTGGCCTGACCGCATGAACACTGGCTGGAGGAACGGGAGTCGGCGAGGGCGGCGGTCGGGAACGCAGGAAGGAAGGATCTGTCTCTGCGAAGGAACAGCAAGCAAATGTACCAGCATTCCATTGGCCGTCATCATACAATTTTCTGATGCAGGTTTCTCCCCAATGAGTATTCAAATCTGTACTCTGTGAAAGAGTTCCATTTATAAAAGGCAAAGTGTGGACACGTCCGATAACCTCCATCTGCGGTGTCGGAGAAGTGTGGTTGTCTCATGCAGCCGCAAAGACCAACTGGAATCGTGGTTGGTTTGCCCGCTGTTAGTATTCAGCCGGTCAGTCCAACATTTTAGTTTTTATTTATTGATATTAGACGCTAGCACTACTCTTTCATATTGAGGTAAAACAAAACAAAACAAAACAAAAACATGCTCATGCTCCTTTTCGGGTTTCCTTGTATTGATGTCAAGTGGCTCCACCGAGATTGGTCGGTTCAAGAGACTCGGTCGCCTTCATGCGGTCACGTTTAATGTGCAGCTCTGCCACGCAGCGCAAACAGCCTTGTTTTATAGTCGGGGGACAGTATTGCCGGAAATGAGCGGGAGGCCTTTTGTGTCTCTCCAAGCACTGGCCAGCTTGGACCTTGGCCCGTAGCTCTTTGGAAAATTGTTAAATGTTGCATGTTACATAAAACAAGTTGGAGGAATTAGGCGGAAGGAGTTGGAGAGACTGAGAATATGTTTCCTACCCAGCCGGGCCCCCGCTGATGGACTCGGGAGGACACGCACTTTAGTTCTGCTGAGCACGAAGGACAACCTGCCCACCCCTGACCCCGCCCATTCCCCCCTCCTCCTCCCCACACACACACACACACACACACACACACACACACACACACACACACACACACACACACACACACACAGACAGTCACACTTTCCGGCCCTCCACTCCTTTCTTGGTTTTTCCCCGTCTCGTTTCCTCTCTCTCCATCCCTCTCCATCTGTTGGATACTTTGCCACATCAGCTGTTCTCCGGCCCCGATGAAATGACCCCTGAAGGAAACTTAATCCTCATTGTGTGCGTGCATGTGCAGGCCCACGCGTGTGTGTGTTGGTGTGCGCGGACACGAAAAACGCTTATGTGTCGGTCTCGCTCGTATCGTATTTTGCAAGTTGGCCTCGCTCACGGCTGCCCACTCCTGTTATTACATTCAGGGATTTTTTTTTTTTTGAAGTCCTTATAACTTCAAAAAACGTTAAAACTCTCCCAAAACTACTCTGAAGGTTTTCTGAGATATCTCAAATGACCTAAATGAAAATAATTCACAGCTCATGTCAGACACTGTAACCCAGTGGCTGGAAGAATCAATTGATGCCTTTCGCAAACGATGGATAGATGGATTAATAGATGGGTGGATGGATGGATGGATGGTTACCTTCTTATTGATTCTATGTGGGAATTAACAGTTTGTGGCCATTCTGGTCATATAAGCAGACTTTAGTTGTTGTTTTCCTGCACTATCCCAGTGTCCAACTGTTGCTTGGTGTCACGTGACCAATCTCTTGATTCTGCTCTGCTTCTGCCTGGACATTAGCCTGAAACCTTTCCCTATTTTTTGCTGCTCTTAATAATTTTAAAGGTTGTATTTAAATGCCGAGTCCTATTCTGGGCTCATAAATGAAGCGCAGTTATTGGGTTCCAATGAGGTGGACCACCATTTTTTCTCAGATTTTTATCCCAGGACCTTTAAGTGGTCCTTTGTTTTTTTGTTGGAGACCACTTGAAACCTCTAAGGGACACGATAAGGTTCCCTGAGTGCACTTTGATAAGAGTTTGCGACCAGCTAGAGGCAGCAATAGCCAGACACTCCAGTCGAGTTAATTTTCCTATTGCAATAATCATCTCTCATTGGAGTGAAAATAGACAATACCAGGCCGCCCCCCTCCCCCCAACCACCACCACCACCACCACACACACACACACACCTACCATCCCTGAGGCCGAACTTTCACCTGTTATTACTGCAGTCCCCTCTCCACACATGGTCAATGCTTGTGTTCTTTTTAGGATGGTGGGAAACCTGCCTTCACAAATATCTGGAATAACCAGCACAGTGAAAATTGGATTTTTTTTTTCTTCTTAGCCTCGGGACCCTGAGGTTTGAAACAGTAATGTGAAATCACCTCCAGTTTCTCAAGCTAAAGTAATGTAGCGCCGCGTGTTCCTTCTTGTTCCTCTGAATTGGATTTAATGGAGCCGTTCTTGCCGCTGCCTAACTTCCCATGTGCTCCGCGAGCATCGCCACCCTTCTTCTGGTCCCCCGGCCTTTATAATCCCTCTGTTTGTTTTCAGAGTCTATTAAATGTCTTCGCCCACATGGTCGACATTTGGCGGCCACGGCCGTCATTATCATAATGGACTTGGCTTCCAACTGACTCCTGTTTGCTTTGTGTTCATTCGCAGGACAACTACACCTTCGCTCAACCTGGCATCCAGAGGAAAGTCAAGGCTCTGGAGGAGTTGGTCAGCAGGATTGATGGTAAGCTGCCCCAGTGCTTTATGGGAAAGAAGAGCTCCAGCTTGGGGCTTCCCCGCCCTCCCCTCCCTGTTTACCGTACTGTCTGATTTCCACTCCTCATTGGTCAAGGCACCTTCTGCAGCATCATGATAACTGTTTCACTCCAATGCCATCATGCTCTTGTTAGACTGACTGACTGACTGCCAGACTGGCTAAAATTGAAATGTAAAGCCTCAACTAACGATTCAATTTCAATATAAAAACTTGCCGGCTTACGTTGTCACACGGTAGCGTGTAGCATCTTTTGTGACGTTTCCATTTTTTTGTCATTACACACATGCTGCCGCCGTGCTTCTGTTGTGTTCGTTCCACCAGAACCACCAAGGAAATACGCCCATCCTGGAGGTCATTCCCCCAAAACAATGGCCCACTGAGGCCCTAAAGTTAATAGCACTGTGGCAGAGTTTACTAAATCGAAGCTCGGTGTCAAGAAGTGCTAACTTGCAAGCTTTTTTTTTTTTCTTTTTTTCTTTTCCCAATTGAACCCCCTTCTCTTTTTCATTTTGTGCAATTTTTGTTTCCCCCGAGTTTGATTGCAATGTCATCTTTTCACCCTTCCCTAAAATGTAGGTCGATTTGAAAGTTTTAATCAACTGCGTCCTTTGCAAAGGAATTGTTTGTACCTTGTTCAGTAGGTAACACTGCTAGAGAGGCCCTGACTGGTCTGCATGTTCAATGTGTTTAACCATTCATTATGGTGGAACAGAAGTGGATGATCAGCATGATAAACAGAAATAGCTAAATTGATTTACTTTTGTTATTGATTTGCACACACACACACACACACACACACACACACTGTAACTTTAATTAATTGAAATGGCCAAATTACTTGAGCCGGACAGAATAAAATGGAACTCCTCATCAGTTTCCATCTGGGGGTCGTGACACGTCCAAGCTGTCAGTTATCAGTTTTGTAGGTCTCATTATTGGTTATTTTTACCCATTAGCATTGTGCATTATAACAATAAAGTTTATATCTAACGTACTTAAACATTTAGTCATAAATCTCTTCAGCACTGCATCATGAAAACCAAAGTGCTACTAGCTCAGAAATAGAGCAATGCCTGCTTTTGAAGGCTGCTACGTGATAGCTGTTAACATGGAAGCTGTTACATGCTAGTAACATTGCTAGAGATCAGAAAGTGAATCATCAGCGGTCGGCCGCCTTTCTAAGCTGACCTTTCTAACTTATTGCACAACCACAAGTGCCTTGTGGTTGCAGTTGGGTCAGTCAGTTTCTGTCCAGCTTGCTTGACATTTCCACCTCTAATGAGGTCACAGATCGCTTTTATCTTACGCAGCAGGATCTTGTTTCACCTCCGTCGGTGTAACTTCTTCTTTCTTTTTTTTTTGTCACCACTGGACCTTATTCCAATGATGTGTTGAGTTTACCCAACATGTCTTGCCAATCATTGTTGTTTTACGCAAGCGTGCGGTTAATGCAGTTTCCCCATGCGTCCTTAACTTTGTTTGATTACATTTTTGCTGATTTTTTTTTTTTTATGCATTTCTGTAACTGCAAGTACAAAAGGTCACTACTGTTGAGCCTCCTTCGATCTCTGCTCATCTTTCATTCCCTGCCACGGTGAGCTCTGGCTCCCCCCTCCAGTACAGTTAAAAAAAAAAGAAAAGAAAATTGCTCCAGGAGATCCTATATTGAATCGAGATAATAGAATGGGAGTGCAAAGAGCAGAAGCGTGCAGTCCACGGTGGCTGAGAGGCGGCAGGAGTTTGTGATGTTTCTGACCTCAGATCAGCGTGTTATTGCATTATGGCTGGCAGCGCGGGGTCACTGGGGAGAGAGGACACTGCTGATCTGTCTCCGCCGCCGCCAGCTTCGCCATCACCTTGCGGCGGCTGCACATCAGGCAACTGACTGCACGTTGCTCCGGTCGAGACGTCGACCCTGGATGCTACAGATCAGTCCGGAATGATGGTGCGTGTGATGCAGCAACCAAGTAGCTGGTTTTATCCTAAGTAACTGACATTATGATTCAATCCTTTAAAATCAAATGTGGCCATCGTCTTCAAAACTTTACAAAGATGAAACCCGCCTTATGATGCGTCATCTCGTCTTCAAGGGGTTCCTCATTAAACAAAACCATTGCAATACATAATGCAAGTAGGGGAACAGTCAAACAATACTGAAATAACAAAGTAATCAGCTCAAATTAAATAATTGGAAAAAGAAAATAGATAACTCCAAGGACTACAACATAAAACAATTTCTGCCCTCAAACCGTCCCGAACGAACAAATATGCAAAAGGAATACACAATAGTAACTCGCCCCACCCAAGAAGATACGAGTTAAAAGCAAGAACAAATAACTGAAAAAAATTATTAAAGAGAGAAGTCTTGAAAATAAGACATGATGGCCTGAAGCTCATTCAGTAATTTATTCTGACGCTGGTTTGTACAGAAAATATTGTCTAGACTAAGAATCGTGGGAACATTGTTTAAAAAAAAAAAAAGAAGGAATGTTGAAGTGAATAGGATGAGCTAAAAGCTACCAAAAGATGTTTCAAATATCAAGGAAAAATAATGACAATGATACGCAGGCCTTGACAAAAGCTGAAGAATTTACTTTGAATTTACTTTTACAAAGGAAAAGTACATGATGCCTCCTTGAACAAGACTTAATAATATAGTGGGGGGGAGAGGGGGTGAAGAGGTGTGGCTCCCTCAGACAGACACAAACAATGCAGCTCATTTTGTTTTGTTTTTTAACAAGAAAAAAATACTAAACCCTCAAACTAAGGTCCTGCCCTGGATGTGTGGAAACAGTTCATTTGCTATTATGCATGCATTTCATTACAGGAGAACATCTTTCTATGAATTTCATGACATCACGGGCAACAAGTAGCATTTTGCACCAACTTCCACTAGCCTCGCTTGACGCTAGCGCGGAGGACAAACCACCTCGCCGACCCACCTGTTGCCCTCTCCCTTTTCCTTCCCCCCCTCCTCTGATTCTCTCCTTCCGTGTGGTTCCTTCCGCGCAGTTGCACAAGTTCATCAACATGCAAATTGCCCGAAGGTGAATATATATGTATGCAAATGAGCGGCCGCGCTGGCAGCACATGCTCTCGGGCTTGTGTTAAAAGGCTGGTTAGACGGATTGCGAGAACCCATTGCATTAAAAAATAAATAAATAAATGAATCAAGGGCAGAATAATTTCCTGTCCGTGAAGAGACACTCGCTTATTGTGTGAAGGGCTTTGCTTTTTTTGTCCACTGAGCGATGCCTGTTGAGTAGGTTTATCTTGCCCCGCTGAAGTAAGTATACCTCTTGTATTTATTTTTTTCTTCCCTCCACTTGGAATTCGAAATCCTGCCGAGTTTCTTTCTAGTCGAGGCGCAGCTCGTGGTTTTAACGTGTCTCCAGGTTCGTTGCTTCCGGCCCTCTCACCCTCTCACGCGTTCCCGCATCACCTCCAGACAGCAGCCTCGCACGGTGCGCGCTCTCTGCCCTCCCTGCCCACGGCAGCCTGACGCTCTATTATGGCCGAGCGTTCGACCGCATTTCACTGTCACTGGCTATTTTGGATCCCCCTGTGATGGCAGTCTCGAGCATTCTCCAACGGGTGTTCCAGTCGAATGTTGCAGTTTGCTAATTGGGGAATTCACACGTGAATGTGTTTGTGTAGAACAGTACGTTAAATATTCTTCACGTACACTTGCCCTTCAGAAATAATAATCAAATCAAATCATATTTATTTATAAAGCGCATTTTAAATCAACAGAGTTGACCAAAGTGCTGTACATTCAGCAATAAAACACAGTAAAAACAAGTAAAAACACAAAACGTAAAGTAAAACCAATTCTAAAAGAAGCTTTAAGGACACAGGAAGGCCTGAGAAAACAGGTGAGTTTTAATATTGGATTTAAAAGACTCCAAACCAAATAAAACTAGGTAGAGCGTTCCAGAGCTTGGGGGCAGCCTCAGAGAACGCTCCATCACCCTTGCCCTTTAGCCTGCAACGTGGAGCTACCAGGAGCTGCTGGGAGGAGGACCTGAGGGGTCTGGGTTGGGAAGAGAGCCAGGAGGAGGCCAGTGAGATACAGTGGAGCCAGGCCATGAAGGGCTTTATAGGTGAACAGGAGGACTTCAAACTCAACCCTAAACCTGATTGGAAGCCAGTGCAGAGATGCCAGGACAGGAGTGATGCTGTCCCTAATTTTACTGTTGGATACAACCATTCTGCACCAGCTGCAGGCGGGACAGTGTAGACTGGCTAAGACCATAGTGCAGGGCATTGCTGTAATCCAGCCGGGAAGAGATGAGGGCGGTTTTAAGGTTACTAAGTGACGGGAATGATTTAAGCTTAGCGATATTGTGCAGATGGAAGAAGCGACCCTTCACAACAGTGTTGTAACTCCAAGATTTCTGACATGAGTGTGGAGATTAGGCACGAGGGGACCTAGAAGAGCTGCTGTGCTCTCAGTGGAAGCCTAGGGGCCCAATAGGATCACCCCCGTTTTGCCTTTGTTGAGCTGGAGGCAGTTTAGCGCCATCCACAGTTTGACTTCATGGAGGTAATAGTATTGATAATCTCATTCATAGCCTCTTTTGTTGTTGTAAGGAACAGTCTCAAGAACATTGCACTTAGCACAATAAATAAGGAATGTATTGTGTGTTTGCTGGTCGAGCTCTTTTGTGTTTTTTTGGGATGCGCTTGCGAGAAAACTGCCAAACTCTCCCTCTGCCAAAGCAAAGAGCTCATTCTGCCAGCACTTGTTGTTCACTGCGTCGGGCATCAAAGTTAGAAGGCTTTGATGTGTTTGCTCAGGTGTTGTAGGATCATGCGCAGAACTCATCCGTACCCACCTGCGAATATCCTGCCTAGGAAACCAGGCAGCTGACAAGCTCGAGTCTCCTCATCATGAAGGAGGAACCTTTGTCGTCCACCTCCGTTTTTCACGGTGGCCAAACGGACCCTCTGTTAACTACAAACAGCACCTGTGTTGGGTAGGAACAATAACCTTCACAGGTTTAGCTTGACAGTAATGGAGGACAGGATTGGTGAAAAGGTTGGTGTTTATTGTTCTGGTTAAAGGAAGTGGGGAAAAAAACTGTGAGTGAATCAACAAGATTACAATTAAAATTACAATTAAATTATAGATAGCGATGGCTGCCTACCCCAACGATCATGATGAAAAACAAACCCCTCCAATGTTCGCCGGTGAAGTGAAACAGTTTAGAGGAAAGAGTGGTCAGCAAGAAGAAGAAAACACTCCACAAATGTAATTGCGTTTCACGCCAAGGATGGAATGCAGTCAGGAAGAAGCGGCCATGTCAGCAGAACTCCCGGGGAGCCGCCCGCGCGACCTCTGACCCCCCACCTCCCACCTGCCTGCCCACCCGCGTACACTGGCCTCCACTCTCCACTTTAAGCCACCAGCAGGACGCGGGACAACACCCATCCGTCAATCGTTGCGTCAGTTGTGAGGTGTTGGGGGGGGGAGTGCCAAGTCGCTAACACTAGGCGGGGCGGGTCCCTTAGCGCTGTGTTTTTCAATACACTAGTGTTCTGTGAGATAATGCCCGGTGTGCCGTGAAAAACTATGTTGCATAATTGGTCTCAAAAATAATAATGTCTACATGTAACTGTGCTTTAGAATGAATGTTAGCCCATTTCCCTCTCTCAAACAAAAAAGTGTGATTTTATATTATTTTTGGTTGGTGGCGTGCCATGGGATTACTTTCAATGTGAAAAATGTACCATGGCTTTAAAAAGGTCTTTAAAAAACACTGCCTTAGCGTAATCCAACATCGCCGTTCGCCGCTAACGAGCTCGGCCTTATTTATGACGTTTGCCACCACGTGTGATAATTAAACTGCAGAGAGCGAAACAAGCGCCTCCTGTTTACCTTGCAGCCACCATCGGGACGCCGCGCCTGCGCGAGAGCAACGGAGGGACAGGTGCCATTCATGTGCCTGCCGCGCGTTAGCAGTAGATTAAACATTTAATAAAGCTCTGTTCTTCTTTTTTTTCCTGTTTCTTTTTTCCCCAGCAGCGTGTGTGCTGATGTGTCAGTCAGCTCTGATTAAGAGCGCGGAATGCCAGAGTAGAGGATGTTACAGTTCCTTCCTAAACACCGTTTCTCACAGGTTCCCTGACAGCTCTTTAATTACAGCTCTGTTTCTGAAGTGTGTGTGTGTGTGTGTGTGTGTGTGTGTGTGTGTGTGTGTGTGTTGGGGTTATTGTGTGAAAGAGAATAAGTGTCATGGGTTTGATGACTGCGAAATGGCGTGCTGCCGAATGCTGAGCTGTATTTTTTATTTTTTTCAAGTCCTTTGTTATGTAAAGGAGGGTAAAACAAACATCTATCAGGAACAGAAGTGGGAACAAAAGGGCGGCCAATCTCGCTCTCACATCCTTCAACTTCACCCCGTCCGTTTCTCATTTCCCCCCGCCGACCTGCCAAATGACACTTGACTGTCAATATGCTCCACATGAGGCCGAGTTGAACTGCCACATATTTTACGGTCGCAGTGAGACTGAGATCTCAGACTTGCTGAAGTCAGTTGATAGTTTACGTTTGTTTGTTTGTTTGTTTTTTGTTTTTTGTTTTGTTTTGTTTTTGTGGGGTTTTTTTGGCCCTTGTGCAGGTTTTTATCTGACGCTAGCTAGCGGTGGACACGTAGCTTGTAAACACACCGCCGATGCATAAAAACAAGAACTCAAAAACTGTCTGCGTTTCTTGCTAATTATGTTGGATGCAGCGCCGCCATGCTGCGATTGATCAGCGCAAAATAAAAGTAGTGTTCTGAAACGGGTGGAAAAAAAAAAACAATCTTGAAACTCGAAAAACTCCCAACTAAGAAAAAAAACCAACCTTTTAATGTCTCTTCGTGAAAAGAAGAAGAAAAAAACACATGAATAATTTATTCCAATAACACATTTCCTGAAGCAGAAATAAACCTTTTTTTCACTTTTTTTTTTCTCGTTTGAGTAGCAATTCCTAAAATAATTGTGCCTCATTTAAGGAAAACCATCCCTTTTAGAATTTCACAGTGAATGGTATTGTACTCGTGAGACCAGATAAATTCAAGTCAATTTAAAAAAAAATGTTGTTTTTAATTTTTCCTTCATTTGTTCTTCATTTAATTAAAATCTGATTTGCCTGAAGTTGGTGTTGACAGCTGGGCCTCGAATACCCCTGATTCCCACCACCATCTAGATTCTATCATCTTCTTCTGCACTCGCGAGGGTCACAGGAGTGACGGGGGTCATGCTGTCGCCAGTCCCAGTTTTTTTTGGCAGTGGGTGGAGTCACAGCCTGGACAAGTCTCAGTGGAGACAAACCAGGGCTTGCACTCAAACCTGCAGTTAGTAGCAGCCAATGCACCTAATGCAGGCACGATGGAAGAGCATGCAACCTCCACACAGAAAGGGGGTTTGAACCAACAACCTCCTTTTTTCATTGTCGGCCCTTGCACCAACACCACCACCACCAGTGCCCTGGTAATCTATACAATGAACAACTGTAGCCATAGACTGAACATAGATTCAGTCGTAAGAAAGCTTCTGGAGGCATCGAAAGTTGTGTTTCCCAACTGTGCACAGACATCCTGTGCAGGGCTTTTTTTTTTAACCTTGAATGCGCCCACGTTTTTCATCTCGGTTGCACGTGCATTGTAATTAGGTTTCTGCATCGAGTGAGACGCGAGGAAATCGCATAAGAGTCGTCCTGTTAACGCAAAACACTCGTCCTTCGTCGTCGTCCAATATATATATATAAATAAATAATGTTGAAACTTTATTTTCTCATCTTGCTCCCTCTTGTTTTTGGGTTTGCCTCGTATTGTTTGTTGTTAATCAAGAACATTGTTTTGACAGAGTCGGTGCACCGCCACATGCAGCAGTACGAGGTGGAGTACCTGCAGTTTGCCTTCCGCTGGATGAACAACCTTTTGATGAGGGAGCTGCCGCTGCGCTGCACAATCAGACTGTGGGACACCTACCAGGTACAGAGACACACGCACGCACGTGCGCGTACACACGTGTACGTGCACACACACAGAGCAAGGACACCACAATTGATTAAAAGAAAAAAACTACGCTGCTCTGCCACTTCAAGCTGCTGTGATCTTAAAAAAAAAAAAGGGAGACGTTATGATTTCCCAATTCCCCAATCCCTATTGGAAAAATTATATTTAAAAAAATAAATGAATAAAAAAAACAAGCAGCTGGTGGCATATTAATAACTTGCCGCACTAAACAGAAACAGTCCAACAGGGGCGGGATTTATTTCATGTATCTGAGCCCTTAGAGAAGGTTTAAAAAAGGAAAAATAAAGGTAATTGGACACATTTTTATGTGTCTTTTAGATAATAAATATTCAAAAAAGTCATCCATCCAGGAAGCGTCAGCGCTCTTCTCTTCTCTTCTGGCCAGGTTTGACTTAACCCGTTTCCCTGTTTTAACCTTAAATCTCTGTTTTAAAAAAATATATATTTTGTGTTGTTTTTGTTGTCTGGACTGTTCTTGTGTTATTCACTTTTCAGAGTGAAGCACTTTGCGCACCTTGCTCGCCCGGTTCAGATCCCAGGATAAGACTGAGTGATTGATTATTGTGGGATTAAAAACCTTCCATGTCCGCATATTCAGTCAAGCGGACTGCTGGAGCTTGCTCGAGGACAACGTGCTCAACGCCGTTTGTGTGTGAAAAAGAAAAGTGGCTAACGGGTCTGAAATAGGATTGAACTATTGAGCAAGTTTACCAGCGTTAAGCAGAAGATTAGACGAAGCGCAGCGCGTCGTTATCGCGCGCTGTTGGCACATCCAGGCCTGTTTACTGTCCCGCCCTTTGACATTTACAGACACTTTAATAGGCGGGACTGACAGACACCCTGAACTGTTAACCACAGCCAGCGTCCTCCACTGCGTCCAACGTCTGCCTATCGATTCACTGGCCTGTGTGTGTGAGAGTGTGTATGTGAGTGAGTGTGGATGGTCCAGGCCTGGAGGAGACTACATATAATGGATTTTCCACTTGACGGAGGTTGAGAATGTAATGCATGTCGTCTCAGTGTTTGATTAGATGGGGACAATGAAGAGAACAGGGCATGAAATTGAATGGATTTTTTTCCCCTTCTTCTTCTTTTTTTTTAGTAGTAGCAGTAGGTGTCTTAAAACGATACATTTTCGGCTAAGTATCGAAGTCACTAAAAGGCACCTTTGCCACTGTTAAAGTTGCTAATAACGGTTTCCTGGGACTGCGTGAGCTTCATACGACTGGTAAAAAAAAACTCATGTTTTAGGTAGTCTTTCAAACCTAGCACAATTTATTTAAAGTATTTTTATATTTTTTTTTTGGGGGGGGGGATTCCTGCTTAATTAAACCATGAACCAAAGGCTTGCGGTTTTCAATCTGAAATGATTGAAAAAAAGATATTTTTAAAACCTCGAATCAAATCAGCAAAACTCGCCCATATGTCGGCTTCCCTGAAAATGGTTTCACTGAGTCGTCTATTAGCAAAGTGATTGGCTACTTATTAGTTTGGGTATGTTTTTATTCCAGCTTGCAGAGAGTTTTACGAAGTTAGGATCCCTTCTCATTACTTACTCGAGTTTGATTGCATTTCAGGGTAACTCACACTTTGTAGCCACCATTAGCTAGTTATATACAGTAGCTACCGTATGAGCTGTAAAGCTTAGTTCTACACGGGTATTGGCTACTTTAAAGATCAGGAATGGAACATTGAACGTGTTGATGACTTTCAACCACTTAGGCCTGGAGAAAATGGCACATTGGTCAAGTCTGGACAAATACTACCACCACAGTTAAGATTTTAAAGGGGCCCTAATTTGAAAAATGGACAGAGCTTTTACCAATCAGACTAGGAGTGTTTTGACCACCGAAACCCCCCCAAAAAAAACCTGTTTATCTGGAAATGGCCAGAACACTGCAGGGCCCCTTTAACCTTCATAGAATTTCCTTCCAGTCCGTCTCAACTCTTGCCGCTATTTGTGATTTTGCAAAACCAACGCTCATTGTGGGGGATGTCGTTTCACGCAGCATAAACTTTTATGAAAAAAAACCCCAAAAAAACTGCACGATTTTCAAGTTCCACGCCGACTGCGTAAGATGAAAAGGAAGTGATGAAGAGAGAACAGCACAGACGTCCCCAGAGCTTAAAGGGAAACGGGGGAGTGGAAAATTGGTAAAACTTTTCCTCTTTATTCCCGAGGCTTGAGCTAAACGAATCTTGTCTAAATCTTTATGAACTCCGGCTGAAAACTAAAACAAAAAGCCCTTGAGAAACAGCCTCCCCTTGATCTCCGTCACTCGTGTTTCATTGTTGGTTCAAGTAGCGCCGACTAAATTCAGATTTTATGTGACTTTTCTGCCATTTTCTGGAGTTCAGATGCCTTTAGGGCAGCATTAACTGTGAGAAGAACTGTTTTGAAATCCTGGTAGCTACTTCCACGGACTGAATCATTAGACAAGTTGTTACTTTTTCTTTACCGCCTGTCTGCTCAGAGTTTTACATTGAAGAGATTTTCATTATCTTTTCATAAATATTTCTATTTTAATAACTCTTTACTTGACTGCAGCTCAGGAGGTGGAGCAGGTTGTCCAATGACCAAAAGGTTGGCGGTTAGAATCCCGCTCCATCTCAGTCTGTCATTGTGTCCTTGGGCAAGACACGTGACCCACATTGCCTCGTACGGATGTGAGTGAATGTTGGGTGGTGGTCAGAGGGTGTTCCTAGTTCCTCCACATGCAAAAGGAAAAAGCAAAGTTGAGCACCAGCAACTATAATTAGCGCTCCTGTGCCATGAGAAAGGTCTGTTGATTTGGCAAAGTTTTTATCAGGCTCCAGTTAGATGCGTAAGAGGAAGAGTGCAGTGTTTTTTTTTTTTTGCATTGTACTGCAAAAAACAAACAGAGTTTGCGACCTTCGCCATGCCTCAGATTATCCTAGTTGAGTTAATGAACACGTTTCCCGCCGCAAAGCTTACAGTAATTAAGACGTGCGCAAGAGCCGGAACCAGCTTCTCTCTCTAATAGCCTGTTTTCAATTTCTCAAGGGTGTCCATAGTAACAGGCAGCCGTGTTTTTCCGCCGTGCATCATCACTTAAGAGCTCAGCGTCAAACTATTATCCTGCTGAAAAGCGGCGGGGATGAAGTAAAGCGGTAAAAGAGGTGAATAATCCTTTAAGAGGAGGTGTAGAGACAAAGATATAAAAAGACTGTCCTGACATTCCGTATTACGTCTTTTCCTGTGTTACATCCGCACATTGACGTCAATGAAAAGTCACCCAAGACTATGGGGCTCTTGGGCTTTTGTTCTGTTCTGAGGGTGCCTTCACTCAGCGGCCACGTTATTCAGTAACCCTTTGCTTTTCTGTTTATAGAGGGTTCGACCTGTTGCGTGTTCAGGGGTTGCGACTCCGCAGCCGTTTGGGTTCGCGTTGCCTCTCTGCGATCTCTAACCAGTCGTGTCCATTCTGACCTTTGACCCCTGACCCTAACAAACCCCCCTCCCCATCACACGACTGCCGCCCACTGACGTTTGTTCTCTTTTGTGTGACCGTTCTCTGCCAATCATAGCGATGGTCGTTGGCTGTGAGAGCAGCAGTTGGTGAAATGCTCACACGTGCAGCAACGCAGTCGCTTCAATCACCTTTCAGTGAGTCGTCTTGTGTCCGAGCGCACCTGAGTTGCTGCCACGCGATTGGCCGAGTTGCTTTGTGTGCTAGCAAAGCAGTTGAACGTTTTGCCTGCTGAAGCAGCTGGTGAGTGCATACAGTTGAGTTTTCTGCCATTAAGTCAGACTAACGCCCGGTTCACACTGGACGCAGAAGCGCCGCGAAGCGCCAGGCACTTCCATTCGGCGCCCACGTTAATCAATGCGGTGGTTCACACTAGACGCGAACAAGCGCGCGGCTCGCGCCATGCATTTGTCGTTTCGACGTCTGCTCTATTTTGTGCGCGAGCACAATAAAAATAAAAACCGAATGACAAATTCGATCATATTTGTATGTTATATTTGTCAGTACATTGTATCAGAGTGCGCGAGAGATAAAACAAATACACACACACACACACACACACACAGGAAGACTTGATCAAAATACGTCTGTTTGATCCTAGAGATGCCGGTCAGTGATCATTATGAAAGAGGTCTTGAGATGGACAACTGAGTGCGTGTTTCTATTTCCACTCACACACACACACACACACACACACACACACCTACAAAAGTGAGCAACGGAGCGGGCTGGCAACGGAGCGGGCTGGCTACGGCGCGGGGGGGACGATGATGAAAATGACTTAAAAAAAAAAACAAAACTCGAGTGGGAGTGAAAAAAATGACAGCAGCTGAGCAGAAGCGCTTGTCGAGCCTCGCAGCGCTTCCGCTTCCATTGAAATGAATGGCACAAGCCGCGCGCCCGTTAGCGTCTAGTGTGAACCACTACATTGATTAACGCCCCGCCGCCCCCCATGCCTCTCTCGGCCCAAAAGATAGAAACACTTCCTGACGTCCCGTCGTCCTTCTGCCGGTCATCAGTTGTGCTGAAGCAGCCCTGGAAGCGGAGACGCCCATGCAAGCGCTCCAGGCCTTGCATGGTCCACTCCAGGCCTTAAAAGAGACTCAAGACATAAATGATTGAACAGTTGCTTTTGTCGTGACTTGACAGCCACCCAAGTGCAAATTGTACTTGTAATCCATCCTTTAAATGTTTAATACCTTACACTGTCGTTGGATCACAGTCCCAAGGAAGGGGTGTACCCTTCCAGACAACACACAACAGCCCCCCTCCAACACACACACACTCGCTCTCACACCACCCTGTTAGGGATATTATTCCTCTTCCAATCTTTAAACTTTCAGTAGAGCCGACAGTGAGGTGCTGTGTAGTTTTTTTCTCTACCTTTTTTCCCCAACTTTTTTTCTCCCTCCCACTCTGTTTTCTGATTTAACTTTCCCATCCTCCAGCTACCCTCCCCATTTCCCAAAGTTCCTGCCCACTCCCAGTAGTTGCATCATGGTAGCAGTTTCATGACGCGTTGTTTCCGCTCTCAAGCATCGTTGTGGAACGGAGTCAGTGACCATTTGAAAGAAGAATGGAATGACGACAGCGATCAGCTGGGCGGAGAGCGATGCGCTGGTACGCATCTGGCAGGAATTCTCTCATTGCACTGGCCTTGGACACTTGTGTAACTGGAAGTAAAAAGTTGGTTGTGAGGCGAATAATTGTTACTCGGATGGAGTTTTCTTTTGCTTTTCCCTCGTTAAAATATGGCAGAATCAAATTGGTTGGGCCTTTTTGAATCACCGCTGCATTGTAATGCTGAAAGCTTAATCTTCGGGGTCCTGCTCCTTTCACTTCACCCAGGCTAACTTCTCGCAGGTTTGGTCATTTCGATCACGTCCCACCTCCGTCTTGTCAGTTATCCAGCGTTTGTTTTGCGGCTTTGGTCGTGCTTGGCTGGCCGTACCTCTGACTCATGAATCTGTGCTGCTGTTGTTGTTGCCTAGATGTTTCCCTTGTACCCCCTTTTTTTTCACCAGTCTCCCCATATCACCACACATGCATTATTTATTAAAGAAGCTGTCATTTTTGAAGCCAGCCAAGACGCGATAAAAGGGCCCGTCTCAAGTATTTTTCGTCATTTATTTTCTCGTCAAATCGGACAGGCGACACCCCTGCCCGAGTCAGGTAAATTTGTAACTGTGAAACTTCCTCCGTGACCAGTTTGTATTTGTGGCGCGGCCTCGAGACCTCCGGAAGCTCTCAACATCAGCGATTTTGATGCAAAAGGTCCGAAGCGAAGCTGGAAATTCGAAGCACAAACCCTTAGACGTATCGTCGCCGACTCTGAGTGTTCAGGCCTTGTAGGCGCACAGAATGAATATCTAGTCTAGATAATAGAGAGAAGCGCCTTGCCCTTTGCCACTCAGTGAACGAATGCGTGTGAGTGTGAGTGAGGTGCGTGCGCTCTCTTGCGTCTTCTTCAGCGTCTTTCTTTCTTTATGTCTTTCAGAATTTAACCCGAGCGTTATAATGTCACGGCCGTGGTCTCGCTCTCTCTGTGGTGCAGCCATCTGTTCGGTAGCTCCTTCCAGGAGGCGCAGTCTGCGCTGGCTGTTCCCCCCCGTCCCCACTATTTATGTCACCGTCTCTCTCTGTCATTCTATGTTTTCTCCCCATCACTTTTCTACTTCTCCTCTCAGCTTGGCGTTCCTTTCTTTTCTCCAAACGCTTTGGTTTTGTCACTCGAGATCTTAAATGTGTAGAAATAGAAGATGAACGCGGGGAGTAGCGCGCACACACAGACCACACAGACACACACTCATACACAGGGGCACAAAGACAGGGACGAATTATCCCTGTTGCGTGGAGCATGAAATTAGCGAGTAGCTTAATGTGGCAGCATTGGCATGACTGCTAAAGGGCCACGGTGACATTTTACAGGTTGTGAAACATTGTCTGTCCCCTTCCATGTGGCCAGCTGATCTGATGTTAGGTTGATGCAGCTCAGTCTTGGTCCATTTATTTGGAATTACCTCGAAAGTACAATCTTTGACTTTGCTGCTGCTTGTGCTCTGCGTGATTGCATAATTTTGCATGTTTAAAATGAAGAGGTAATTATTTTGATTTAAAAAAAAAAGCTGTAAAACTGCACGTCCTGAAGACCTCTTTCCCTACTTTGTCCTCTATTACTATTACTTAACATGCTGAATTGCACAGTAAGATAGCATGTTTCCTGCACATAAATCTCACACACGCTATATAATGATAATCACGGACCAAAATGTGCCTAAAATGCAGCTTGCTGTGCATTTGCTAGCTAGCGCATATATATTTCTCCAAAGTGCCATTAGCATCTTCAAGAGCAGACTACATTTGATTTCCCTGATGTAGAAAACAAGATTAAAAAGAAAATACACATCTTTAGGATGTTGGCAGAAGGCTGAACATCATTGCCGTTGCTGCAGTTTGTTTGTTGACAGAGGCGTTTGTGTGCCAGTTTGTCATTTCCTTTCCCCGCCAACAAAAACTGATACGTGGAAGTGTTGTTATTTCTTCCCCTTGGCTGCTTCGGTTTCCTTCTCATTCTCATCATTCTTCTCATCATTCAAAAAATGCCTTGCACAAACTCCAACATTCTGATGTTGCGCAGCCTCAAGGCGTTTCCAACACATCCTTGCCTTCTTTCTTTTTTTTGTTAATTGTCGGCACCATTGAGATCAAGGCGAGCGAGTCTTTTCAGCGGAAACAAAAACTCATTAAGCTTGATTTCACTGACAGTTGTTTCTTTTTTATCGCGCAGCGGCGAGATGAAAGGCGCTGCATGCTGTAGACATTAATATGATTTAGCTCCCTCGCACATTTTCAGAACCTGGTGATTAAAGGTTGCCGTGCGAATGGAGGGAAAATAAAAGAAAACATGAGGCGAGTTGCTGCTCCAGTCTCTCTGATGTCGCTGTCGCTCGATCTACACCCATGTTTGACCTTCTGCTCGAACAAAGAGTTAACTCTGTCGACCCATTTCACTCACACACACGCAAATTACTCATTATCACATATTCCATTTAGTACAGTATATCCCAGGGATGTGCAAACTTTCTGACTGTTTGGCCACAGTGGGTTCTAAAATTCAACCGAGGGCGCCGGAGCAGGAGCAGATGAGGTGTTTTGGTGAGCCACCTCATAGGAGAAAAAAATATGTCATAGGATATGTATAGAGGATATCATATGATAGAAAACATGTGCTTTAATATCGATTGAAAATGAATAAAAGCGTCCCAGCAAAATCTGTGTCTTTGAAGCGCCACGGTATTTAGCTCTTAAAACACTGAAATAATGGAGGAAATACAATTTCATGACTTACTTAACTATTATAATTTTTTCAATTTTGGTGGGCTGGATTAGAATGCTTAACTGGCCACATTTGGCCCCTGCGCCTTAGTTTGCCCATGCCTGGCATAACCTCTCATGGTCTTTATATACGCACTTCTTTCACATGTTTTGCACGGCAGTCAAAAGCGCTGCTGACGCATTAGCATTAGCATGACGCATGACACATTAGCATGACTGGATGTTAGAGCAGACACAGCCTGGGATCTCAGACGGGCCATTTTGCAAAGGTGCCTGTCCTGTTTTCACTGAGTTTAGCGTCTTCGTTCCTCTCAATGCATTAAGCCTCCAGTGCCTGGTAAATTTAAACCAAGGAGTAGCCTTGAGCAACACATGGCGTCAAGAAGCCAACACGCCAGCCAAAGTTAATTTAGCGTGCTAGTTGTAGTAGTTCCCTCTGTCTGTAAGCTCTCTCATTCCCCTTTTGCTGCAATGCATAGTGACCACGCTCCAATTGCAATCACAGATTACAGCATTCAGAATTGGATCAAGGTCAAAAGGCACTTGGTGCCCTGCTTAAAAGAGACATTCTTTTGTATGTAAATTCTACAGTAGTGTGAGAGCTACTCTGAAATTATTGTGACCAGAAATCAGGCCATTGCCAGCATCAGTCTTTTGCCATGGCCTTTTTTGCCATTTCTGATTATTTTCTTTAGTTTTGCTTTAATTAACATTTTGAAGCCAAGTGGAGCAGTCTTTTTTTTATTTATTTATTTATTTATTTTTTCTCCAAATGAGCACAGATTTATTCTCGCGAACTAGGGTAAAAGGGACTTCTGTCTAATTTAGTTTTGTTCAGCTTGAAAAAATGTTTTCATTTGAAAAGCAACCGCTTTTCAAAAGGCTCGTATTCATCTGCCGGGATTTTTGAATGCTTCAATAGTCCGATTGAAAAGGTGGACACTAGGTGGTTGACTCAGCCACAATTGCTACAACAGTTTATTTACCTGTTAGCCGACGGCACCTAGCAAAGCGTTGTTGTTTTTTTTCATTATTTTGTTATTTGAGGTAGAACGTCCGTTGCCAGTTTCACAGTGTCACAGTTCAATCAGTATTGCATCGATTAGCTTTTCAGTTAGCTTTTCCATCTTTCTGGTGAAGCAGGATTCCATATCAGACCTTAGTGAGGGCTGCTAAGTGAAAAAGAAGCGTCACTGGACTTTGTTTCAGCGGGCTGAGGCCAGCGGGCTGAGGCCAGCGGGCGTCCTCCTCCCCACTTCCTTCACCTTCACCTTTAACTTCCAAATGCTTTGGCCCACATTTTTTCCTCTCCTTCCTCACTCTTTATCCCACTGCTCACCAGTGGGGGACTGGGGTGGGGGTTCTACTCTTTGATCAGCGCCACTCAGCCAGTCACGGCCGGCAACATGGCCGCCCTGTCACATGGCGCGGGAGCGTTTGACGGAGACGGGCATCACAGAGGAGCTGGAGGGTGTGTGTGTGTGTGTGTGTGTGTGTGTGTGTGTGTGGGGGGGGGGGGGGGGGGGGGGGGGGGGGCAGTTTGACGGAGTCACCTTGACTCGTGCGACAAACTTTTCTCCGCCGGTCATAATGATGAGGAGGCCTCGGGGCCGGAGGCGGTCATTGGAGCTGCGCAATGCATCATGGGCCGGTGGTGATGTTTCAGAGCAAGTTTTACTCTGTTACATTTGTCCTCTTCAGAAGGTTTATTTTCTTGTGCGCTTTATTGGGAAAATACTTTGTCAGTGTTCGCTCCTGATTCTTCTGTCATTGTGTTGAAAGCCTTAGTCGGTCCGTCCTTCCCATCATCTTCCATTGAGATCATTAAGACGGCCGTTTTGTTAATCATAGCGATGACCATCATATTCCCTTTTTGTGTGTTCTTCCCGCTCTGCCAACTTTTGCTTGTTTGAAGGAATTTTCTGAAAATGTTCCCAGCATATTTTTTTCCCCTCCCCAAAAAAACAATTCTACGGAACCCGTCGTCTTGAACGGCAAATAACAGTTTGTCTTTGAAATGATGTGAAAGAATGTTGATGTTTGTTTTTTTTCCTCTTTTTTTGTATGCCCCCCCCCCCACACACACACCCATGAATAAATTGGGCTGCGACAGACAATTATATCCGCTGCTCTCTAACCTGTTTTATTTTTGAAACATCCACTGTTTTTCTGCAGCCCCCAAACTGTCACCACGCTCTTTGCTTTGATTAAACATTCTCAAACCCAAATATCTTCCTTCCCCTTCAACAAGGAGGACAAAGTATCACATTTCCCTGAGAAGTCGAACTCTCTGCACACAATGGTGTGTGTATATATGTGTGTGTGTGTGTGTGTGTGTGTGTGTGTGTGTGTGTGTGTGTGTGTGTGTGTGTGTGTGTGTGCGTATATATATATACACATGTATATATATATATATGTATATATATATGTACACACACACACACACACATATATATATACACAGTATATGAGAGAGAGAGTTTCTCTTTCTGATGAATAACTTGTTGAATGAATAATTCATCAAAATCTTTTAATTATCTCCGTCTCCACTGATTGAATAGGCATCTCGTTCTTTTCATCATGGCCAAGTTTTAAAGTCGTCTCACTGAGTCGAGGGTGGAGGGCGGGGAGGGGGAGGGGTGTTTAACCATTAAAGACGCAGCTTTCCTAAGCACTTTCTGCAATAAATAATGATTAAACACACAGACGTCTCAATCGTGCGTGTAATCCCGCCGTGCCCCTCCCCCCGCCACTCCTCGCCACCCCCCACTCTCCTCCGCCTGCTCCCCTTACGGTAACTTTACATTAAGGAGAGTTATGACAGCCCGCGCACTCCCCGCATGCAGATGCAAAACACGGCCACGGAAATCAATCTTGAAACAATGGCTCGTGCGAAAAAAGACTTTGAGAGTTAAAGCGGCGGCACAAAAGCCCGTGCCGTCATTAGCGTGGCAGCTACCCACCCCGCAGCCAGGATGGGGCGCTGGAGGAGGGCAATAAACGTTGGGCCGTGTTTTTTTTTTGATGAGGATAAATCACTTCTTAATTCGCGAGACACTCCCTTTCAAAATGGGGAGATGGGGAGAGGGCCGGGTGATGGACTGCAGGAGGTGACGGCGGGGTGGGGGCAGGATGAATGGAGAGATGATTGTGTGTCGGGGGGAGTGGGGGGGGGGGGGCGAGTGGGCCGAGTTTCGCCGAAGAGTTCGCTCTTCCTCTCAATCATGAACTCCCCCCAATCCTTGAGCCCCTAGAAAGTGTAGGAAATTAAAACCTCACGAGTCTTTGGGGACCTCAAGATGCTAACGCGTCACTGGTCACAAACACACCCGCCACACCCCCTGAAATAGTACCCTGTCGTCGGCCTTTCTATTTACTTCTTCCGCCCACCCACTGCTTCGTCTCGCCCACTAAAAAAAAGAATCCGGTTTTTGGCTTCGCTAAAACTGACGTAAAGCAAGAGGGAGCCCAACCTTTGACCCACACGGAAAAGGTGCCCATCTATCCATCCATTTTTTAGCAGCACTTTTCCTGCACTCCGTGGTGACGGGAGGAGCTGTACATTCCCAAAAAGATGAGGTTGTTTTTTGCCGAAAAACACGGAAAGGAGATAAGTAACCATTAATGCTCGAAGGCGGAAGCTGGAGAGGACACACACCAGGCTTGAAGGAACACTTTAGTCCTTTTCACCTTGTTCTATGTCAACTTGTTTTTTGCGGACTCGTCCCTGCTACCGTGAACTGGTTAATCAAAGTAGAGAGCAGACAATATAGTCAGTGTTGTCAGTAGGACTGCTATTCTCACTGCATTTCAGTCAATGTGTTTCCCCCTACGAGGATTTTTGAGTTTTGATTCTTTTTCTTTTTTTTTTACAATGACATGGAACCTTTTCTATTTCAAATCAGCATTTTTATTTTCTGTTTGGAAATTTTATTGAATATGTGAAAAATAATAAATAGAATCAAAGCAGAATCTGAAATTAGCCCCACACGCAAACAAAACAACTTCAGCTAAAAAGAAGCAAACAATCAATAAAAAGACAATACTTCTGCCTGAAGTCAGTTTAGAATTGATCCTCATGTCCAAAAGGGAAGAAGTTGTGAGTAACTTTTCTAGTCCTACCCCTCTTTTTTTTAACAGTACAACTCAGTGGGGACCAAGAATGGGTGGAGTCTGGTTATGGAAATGGAAATTGGAATGGAATGGAATGGAAATTCGCGAACTCCAGATGACCGACTCAGCATCTAAAATGACTTAAAAATGCACTTTTCTTCATTGAGCTAGTGAGTGACTCGTTTAAACTTGAGTCAGCAGATTTTTCTCAGTGTCGCCCCCCCTGGACTGGGCCCGTTTTTCTTGAAGAATACCATGCAGTACAGCCGATCCGTCATCCATAATTCACGCCCCATTTTTGTTTCACTCCACGCTGGAATCCAAATCGAAGCATCCAATATTCATCAGCCTATTCCTTACTTTCTTTCCTGGAGGGGAAACCAATTATCGCAGGGCGAATAAAAAGCGGCCGACGCTCGTGCACTGCTGAGTGGCCGACTGCCACACACAAATGAGCGCAGTGGTTAAAGAGCATTGCTCGCAGTTGGCTATTTGTTTAAAAAAAAAAAAAAAAAAAAGATTGCAAGTGAGTGACTTCACAGTAATTGAAATAAAGGGGAACAGTCGTAACAAAACAATTTCCGACTGCAATTTATTCTGGATATTTTTTTAGAAAAAAACCCTCAAAAAACGAATACGCAACTTTCAGGGTTGATACATGTCGTACTATTGAATAATGGCCTGAAAGTAAAGTTGAATGTAGGTGTAGGGCTACAAAACTGTTCTTCTTCCACACTTCTCATGTTAATAACATCCTGATTATTAAGACAATACTTTTTTGTGCGCCTGTGAAACGTCAAAATCACTCTAAATCCGAAGTGTTAAAACCCGTCCCGCTTGCCAAATTTAGCCCGCTGCGTAATCATATTTGGCCCGTGAGGCAAAATCAATGCCATAGCTGGCCCGCCGGTATTATACAGCACATGTAGCGCTAATACTACAAATCCCAGAATGCTCTGCTAGTATTTTGGTCAATCAGGACAGGAGGTTCATTGAACAATATTATTATTATTATTACTGAACTCGTTTACTGTTGCTATTTTATTCTTAAATTAGGCCCAGGCAAAAGGTTATTGTTGAAATTTAAATCAGAAAGCTACAAATAAAAATGAGGCATACAATTTTTATTTACATTTCATTTATTTTGATTGACTTTTTTTTTTTTTTTTTGAAATTTGATTTTGCATGTGTGCAGTATAATAGTTTAAATGTATTATTATATAGTATTAGGTTTTGCTTGTTCCATATTCAGTGTTGAAGCAAAACTTGTTTGGGTCCATATAGAAGGAAGAAGATTTTTTTTCAATAAATACCAATGTTGGCCCCCGACTTTGTCCAAGTTTGAAATTTTGGCCGCACTGTGTATTTGAGTTTGACTACCCTGTTCTAAATCCACTAAAATCTCTCTCGGCAGGCTGAACCAGAGGGCTTCTCCCATTTCCACCTCTACGTGTGCGCTGCCTTCCTGGTGCGGTGGAGGAAAGAAATCCTGGAAGAGAGAGATTTCCAGGTAACATACATACCAGGATGCCAGGGGGCGATTCAATGGCAGGGGATTAAAATAAAAAAGTTATGCGTGCGCGGCACATTGAGTTTGCTGACAGCGAGGTTGATGGAGCTGCTGCTGCTGCTGCTGCACATGCCACTGATTTGGGGTAATTTGAGCTTCAGACGGTCGTGCCCTCATAGACAAATAAAACAAAACAGAATCAACAACAACAGCATCCCAACGGTCCAGACTGGCGGTGCTCTTCACCACCAGCATCCCTCTCTATTACCGCCGGGGTCATTAACAGAGAGGTCCAGGTTGTTAGGGGGGGCGGGGCATTAGACACTGGGTCGCCACCTTAACTAAGGGAGCAGCAGCAGAAGCAGCAGCACAGTCGGAAAACCAAAAACACACAGCACCCCAACTCCTCGTCTGCTCACTTCTGAAGTCTTTTTGCTTTGTCTTGGGGTTTTTTGGTTTTCTTCAAGAGAATTTGCTGTAGAATTTTTTTTTATTTTCTGTTTTACTCCCCAATGAGATGTTTTTAATAGTTACAGCTAATTGGTTACTACTTCACTAGTTTTAATCAGTGCTGATATTCTTCTTGGTCAAGTCTCCTCAATTTCTCCCTCATTCGTCCAATCGTTGATATTTTTCATTCATTCATTCATTCATTCATTCATTTATTTATTTATTTATTTATTTCATTTTATTTTATTTTAACATATATATTTCTTCTCGCAAGCTGTCCAAAGAAGGCTTTAAAAAAAGGAACAGTCCGTAAGCTAGTGAGAGGCGAACGTCGCGCAGCAGCTGAATTGTTTAGCAGCTGAATTAGAAATCGTTTTCAGTCAGAAATTTCTGAAACCTTCCGTCCCCTTCCGGAATGAAGAGGCAGGCGGTACAAGGGCCACAACCAGCTACTTTAAGCTAAATGGGTGGGGGATAAAAAAAAAATCAATGTACAGAACAGCTGGAAGCTGCTCTGCCTTGTAAGTGATGCTTTGGCTAAAGAGATTAGCGCACATGCTGCTGTCTTATCAAGTCAAGTCAAGTCAAGTCATTTTATTTATATTGCACATTTACAAATGACAGAGCCGCACCAAACTGCTTCACAATAAAAGTGCATAGAGGACATACACATTGACCTATGTATAAAAATAATAATAATAATCATAATAAAATAAATGAGTAACTTAAAAGACCACTGGGGGTAGCTACTCAAAAACCAAAGAACATAGATGAGTCTTTAAAAAGCGATTCGACGGCACCCAAGCTCTGGGCTGCACAGATGTGAAAGGGGAGGGCAGCAACAGAAAAAGCTCTGTCCCCTCTGGCTTTTAGTCTGGTCCTGGGCACCTCCAGCAGCAGCTGGTCAGCAGACTATAGTGCTCTAGAGGGTGTGTGGGGGCGTAAGACCTCAGACAGGTAAGAACGGGCCAGGCTATGGAGGGACTTGTAGACGAAAAGTAAAATCTTGAAGTCGAAGCGGAAGCAGGTGCGTAGCCAGCGGAGTGCAGCGAGGACCGGGTGATGTGGTAAAGCTTTTTAGCAGAAGTTGGGCAGCTGAGTATTGGACCTTCTGTAGGCGACAAAGCTGTGTCTGATCAGTCCCAATGTACGAGCTGTTAGAGTTGACCATTTGTAATGTGACAAAGGCATGGGTCACTCTCTCAAGGTCTTTCTGGGGCAAGTAGGCTTTGGTCTTAGTGAGAGTTCTCAGATGGTAATAGGCCCTCCTGACCACTGCACTAACCTCTCCTCCTGGAACTTAAAAGAACCGTTGAGAATCACACCAAGGTTTCTAACAGAGGGCCTGATGTTGGAGGCCAGGGGCCCGAGGGCATTGGTTAAAAATGCCTGGGAGGATTTTCCGAACCCCATAATCTCTGTTCTTGTTCAGCTTGAGAGAGTTTTCACCCATCCATGACTTGATGTCAACCAGACATTCAAGTGGCTGGAGTGCAGACTGATCATCAGGCTTGAAGGGGATATATAGCTGGATGTCATTGGCAAAACAGTGGAAGGACATGTGATATTTGGACAAGAATTGACCAAGGAGAAGTACATACAGCAGGAAGAGGAGGGACCCTTGATTGGAGCCTTGGGGGACCTCGCAGGTGAGAGGGGCTACCGAGGAAAGCCAAGCTGGACAGAGAAGGTTCCGGTCGGCCAGGTAGAACCAAAAAAACTCCAGGTCTGTGCCTTTGATGCCTATGACCTGCTCCAACTGTGACAGCAGGATCCTGTGGTCCATAGTGTCAAAGGCTGCTGACAGATCTAATAGCACAGGATTGAAGAGCTACCTGAGTCAGTGGCTAGGAAGCAAGCGTGCCAAACACTGTAGCATCTTTAAGGAGACGGGAGGGAAGGCAGTTGACTACAATTAGTTGACTACAGATGTCTGACTGCATCTTGGAAGGAGGAAAGGGTGATGAGCTCAAACTGCTGGAAAACATCTGGGGGAGAGGAGGAAGGGTGGGGAAAGGGGGAGGGACGGGGAGAGCTGGGGAGTGGGGAGGCAGAGGAGTCAGCGGACCTCAGTGTAGCAGTCTTTTCAAAGAAAAAAATTCAGAAAGCTTTCACAGAGGGCAGGGGAGGGCACAAGAGGGGATTCATCACGGGGGTTTGATGAGAGAACCGAGTGTGTTGAAGAGGACCTGTGGTTTGTGACTGTTACTGGAGATCATGGAGGAGATGTACTGTGATTTGGCTACTTTAACAGCTTGGTGGTATTCCACCAGACAACTTCAAAGGATTTGGAGGGACACATGGAGGCCGGCCTTCTTCCATTTACGCTCAGCACGCCTACAGGCATGTCTAAGGTCCTGCTTGGCATCATTGAGCCATGGTGTAGACTGTCTCTTGATGCGTTTGGCCTTGAAGGTGGCAACAGAATCCAGAATGGCTGTGCAGGTTGAGGAGAACATGAAAAGGAGCTCATCAGTTCGACACTCAGGACTAGTGCCCAGTGTAGGCCTACACAGGGGGGGGGTCGTTGAAGGCAGCTGAAAAATGCCCAGCCGTTGAGGGGTCAATTGAGGACGAGGCAGTGGAGCAGCACCGAAGTCGAGGAAGGCTTCAACAGGAGTGGCAGGCTAGTCAAAGACAACAGGATGGAGCCATCGCATCAAACGGCGAGCGGTTGCTCGGGCAGAGGGTAGATGGATCTTTAGTTTCACCAACAGACCTCACCTCATACCTGTCTCCTGGAGAGCTTCCTCCGAAGAGGAGGCACAAGCGTATAGCGCAGGTAAGCTGGAACACCTGACAACACAGGAGGGGGAGGTAGGGTCCTATCTCCTGATTCAGGTCCGTCTACCTGAGCCTTATGGAGATTTACGTCGTGGATGTTTAGCAGGGCTTGATGGTCGCAGCATAATATTGCAGAAACATCCAGGTAGACGCATGAAAAAGGTTATAGCTAACATAAGTGTCCGTGCAAGAGGAATCGCCAAACAGGCTGGTGCCATCTTGCTTCAGTTCGTGGCGCAGCCACAACTGGCTACTTTAAGCTGGAAAGGGGTGGGAAAAAAATCTATATACAGAAGAGCTGGAAGCTGCTCTGCCTTGTAAGCGATGCTTCGGCTAAAGAGATTAGCGCACATGCTGTTCTCTTATCAGATGTGGATTTTAATTTGCCGTTAAAAAGGACAGGACAAAAGTTACACTGGAGGCTTTTTTTCTCAATCAGGAAGACACTGTTTGTTTTTTTTCCTCCAGGCTGACTTGCAGCCAGAATGCTGAGATCTGATTGGCCCACTTCAAAGCAATAGTTTAGCGGACAGTTTGGCTTTGGTTGCACCCTCAAATTTTTTGTCCCCCCTTTAGTCAAAACTTGGAGGTTCTTTGCCAGATAGAGACCGCACGAGACTCATACTCACCAGCCACTTTATTAGGTACAATAGCATGTTGATACAATTAGCTCCTCTTTCTCTCTATTTAAAGCCCTCTCACATTTTACTGTTCAGCCGTGGATGAATGAAGGCTGAACGGTTCACAATGCACTTAGCCTCGCTTGCCGTGCACGGCTGCTTTTTTCCCCCCAAACGCAAATTATTAAACAGCTTATGAGAAATGTAATGTAATGTAATGTAATAGTAATGCATGTTTGTAGTGGCATCCGAGGGATCCTCAATGTCACCGCTGTCCTCAGTCCTTTTCCCATTTTTTAAAATGATGCGAGTCATGTTATCCACTCCACTTGATCGGAAATAACTCTCGGCAGATGAGGCCAGACTTTATTTTTTTATTTTTTTCCCTCTTACTTAAGCCGCTTGCTGGCGGCCGCACGTAGAAAAGGAAGAAAAAAAAATAAAGGTGACAATACTAATACAGTCACAGCCGAGCGCAAGGGCATCGCTCCGTCTTTTATGTCACTCGACCATGTAATAAATCAAAAGCGAGTCCTCCGAAGCGTCGGGAGGCAGAGGGTTACAGCTCCAAAGAAACCTGAGCTTCGGAGGGCAGTAGATTAAAGCTGATTCACCCGCCGAGCGAGACACTGAAGGCTGCCGCCGAAAGCAGAGACATCAACTGACTCCTCTCTACTGACTTTCATGCTCTTCTTTCCCCTCGCTCCTTTTTCCCCTCATTTAAGTTGAAGCTCAAAGAAGATTGCTACCTTTCTCTCCCTTTCTCTCTCTCTCTCTCTCTCTACCTCTCCTCTCTCTCTCTCTTATTTTAGGATTCCATTTCAGATTGAACTTTAGATGTTATGGGTTCTGTAAATGGATTTCTGCTGCTCCTTGAGCCGTGCGAGCAGAGAAGGAAGAAGACAAAAGAAAAAGAAGAAGAGATTTGCAAACCTTCGTGCGTAGTCACAGCTCACACGCTTTTTGTGTTACAAAATAGATAAATAGATACATTTGTCATCGCTTTTACAAGATTAGCCGTTAGTAGAGCCAGGAAAGGGATGAGGGAGTGTTGCGTAAACCTCATCAGCTCAGGAAAAGCCAGGTCAGCAGAATTATTTCATTTCTTTTGGTCAGAATTTCTAAAATCACAATTTTTTTGGACACAAAAACATACGAGAAACACGTCTGCTGGTGGCTTTCTTCCTATGTATTTATTTATTTTTTTCTTACCCTTTTACAGCCATGTACATTAATAATCACTCACACAAAACTTGTTTGTTTTAAATGGATGTTGACTCTCTCAATGTGATCCATCCAGCTGGCTTCAGCAATAATTTCCTTCAATGCGTCAGTATATGTGCGACTGCTTGATCAAGGTTGCCAGCAATTGTTTGATAAATTCCTTTTTTATGCATTTGCTTTTTACTTTTAAACATGTGGCCCAGAGGAATGCAGTATCATAATTGTGTATGTTCTATTATATACTGTATCATATATGTATATATTGTGATACAGCATATGTCCATATGTATTCCAAGATATATTCAGTCAAACAAGTTCATCTTCTTTTGTTGCTCGTGGCAAATATGGTGTTGCTGTAACTTGAGACCTGGTGACGGATTAGAATGTTTTCTAAATCCAGACTGCCAGTTGTTCTTGGTTTGAAAAGGTTTTGCAAATAAAGTTAGCTTGTGTTTTTGCACGTTCAACGCGGTTTTAGCCGCACTTGGTTGTTTTTGTTGCGTTTGCCTTGATGCTAAACGCCGTGAAGGCAAGCTGTCATGCCATGCGCAGAGGGTGTCTGCGCATTGTGTCTCCAGAATAAGCAAGGACGTCTCTTCCTTCCTAAAGACACCTGGGGGTTGGCATGTGCCTGTGCCTCTGTGGAGCTTGAAGCACTTAGCGTAGCTTTTTTTGGGTCTAGACATGAATATGACGTTGGCTGTTAATGTGATTCTACTGAATTTTTAGCCCAATCAAGCAATCAATCACCGGCCACTTTATTTGGTAAGAAATGTTGGATTTGCTTGGGAACAGGACAACGCCTTGTTGACGTCAGAGGTCACAATGGATGGTCTGGTTGAAGACCAGAATGGTGACCGCAATGTTGTTGAGGGAAAGATTCCCAAGTTCAGTTTCTATTTCCACTGCAACAAGGCTATGCAAACATTCATGCCATTGCAAAAAAAAAAAAAAACTGCCAAATGTTTGGTGGAGGAGAAGAAGAGGGGGAAAAAAATCCCTGATCTAATCCACGAAGGAAGCAGATTAACGTCAGCGAGGAGCCGAATCAAGTCAAGATTCCTCCTCTCTTTCGGCTCTGGTGGTTTAAATCTCAGATTTTCTGCCTTCTGCTCCTCGGAGCCCAAGAGTTCAAATGCGGGCCTGCCAGGTTCTCCGGGGCTCGTTGTGCAGCTCTCGTCCCCCTCGCGGCGCCTCTTCCTTCCAGCGTCTGACTTTTTAGTTCTCCCCCGACCCGGTTTTTAAGCTTTTCCTTTGTTGCTGACATTGTGAAGGCAGGCCTGGCTTTCGAGGGACGTCGCCGTCTTTGGTCCACCTCAGTCTGAAATTATGATTTTTTTTTTCTCCATCTTTTCTTTTCTTCTTACTGAACAAAAATAATTGTGCGATATAACAGATTTCAACGGTCTGGGTTTCTATGTAGTGCCAACAGGCTTTTTTTATATTTTATTTTATTAATGTTGCCGACTGAATCAAAGCACTGATAATCACTTACCTGGGCTTTTTAATGATGGAAAAGCATTGGCAGCTGCTGCAGCCAATGGGGGATTGTGCTTGGTTTTCATGCTAATTAACAAAAATTGAGGAGTTGAGTTGCTAATCCAAAACGTTAACCGATTTCAACGTTGTGTGCGGAGCGTTAATGTGTTGGCCCGCCGAGCCATATGGCACGCTGACGTCTGCCTCAAGAGAGCGTCGGCCCTGTATTTAAAGATTCAAAGAAGTGTTCCGCTGGTGACGTAGCGGGTTCCTAATTGGCATCGTGGAAATTAGAGGAAAATCTTCCCATATTCTCAGTGCATGAGTTGAAAAACTCTCAAATGTCCACTTTAGCCTGACAAATTATGTATATATATTTTTTAGATCTTTTTTTCCTATATATTCCTGTCCATTTGATTGTCTCTGAATTGTTTACTTGAGTTCAGTTTTTCTGTGAATAAGAAAAAGTAAAATTACTGGTAAAAGCATGACAGTCCAGGAAGCTACAGAAAGCCCAAAATGCCCCAAAAAAACAAACTCCAAAACCAATTTATGTAAACCATAAATCATCAGCATACAAATGATGAACCGAGATAATGGTTAATACAGCCTTTCCTTAATGGACATACATCTACAATAATAATGAATTGGATTATATAGCGCTTTTCTAGACACTCAAAAGCACTTAACATTGAACCCATTATGCATTCACACCACATTCACACTTGTGGTAGGAAGCTACATGAGTGGCCACAGCTGCCCTGGGGCAGACTGATGGAAGCGTGGCAGCCAATCTGAAGCCAATCTAGAACGTTGAACAGAGATAGTCAATCGTTCATCTAAAACATTCTTTCAAGTTTCTGTTGCTACTTCCTTTGTTTAATGGACATACATTTAAAGCTGACTGCCATGCGCATTTGTAGCCAGTCACTGTTAAAAAAAAAAAAAAAAAAATCTTAAGCTAATTGCCTTTAAAAAAAAAAACAAAACAAAATCTGGTATGCGGGAAGGCAGCGACATGTGACAAATTGCTGGCGAGTTAGGTGCTTGGTGGGTCCGGCTGGCGGAACGCGAGTGATGGAGTCACTCTAATAGTTTAAATTAAGATATTTTCGTATATATATATATATATATATATATATATATATATATATATATATATACATATGTATATATATGTATATATACATATATATATATATGTATATATACATATATGTATATATATATATATATATATATATATATATGTATATATGTATATATATGTATATATACATATATATATATATATGTATATATACATATATGTATATATACATATATATATATGTATATACACATATATATATATATACATATATATATATATGTATATATACACTGAAAGTCATTTCGAAGGCATCCTTGACGCTTTGGTTATCAAAGTGGGTGCGAGTGCTAACAGTGGATCTGCAGCCCCATGTGGCCAGAATTGGATTAGCTAAACCGCTAAATGAAAAACAGGGACGTTCCACATCAGCTCGCTTCCGCTACTGCTAACCAGGCTGCAAGGATAACACACACACACACACACACACACATACACACACACAATGTGAACACATTAGGGTCCTTCTCCCATGCTGCTGCAATTTTAATTGTTAATTGTCACACTCGCGCTCTCCCGTCCCACATATTTATTTTGGACACACATGCAAAACTTGACACTAACGGTCGAGCAGGCGGCCGCTCTTTTATTCCAGATGGGCCGGCAGAGTTTTCAACGTTGCCCATTAGCCTGCATTACCTGTGTGCTCGTGTACAACACGACTGTAAAAATCCCCTCGGCTTGGTTCCGCATGCGCCCACTCGCTTGGAAAACGTGCATCTTTTTAAACCCGCCCTCCCTCTGATGGTTTAAAATAAAGGACTAACATCAACCCAGCTGCGCCAATTTCAGGTCCATTAGGCTACCGAGCCATTTTGGCATGATTGCAAATGTCCGCCAGAAAGATGTGACTCACTGGAGATTTGTTTTTTTCCTCTTCTTTGTAAACTTTTGAATTTATTTTAGTCCTCATACTGTCCAATCAGGAGTCTCAAACTCCCATACACAGTGGGGCCAAATTTCAAACTTGGACGAAGTCGAGGGCCAACAAGCCGTTGTCTGAAAAATCTGTTACTTCCGTGCAAGCAGAGCGTCATAGTCGGCATCGTGGTGGGAGAGCAGAGTGAGAGGTGCAGTCGGGAGGCGGAAGTGAAGGTTTGTTTTTACTTTAATTAATGGTGGGGGGGGGGGGGGGGTTTGCAGACCTTTGTAAATGTCAGCATGCGTGCCCGCATTAGCTGTGTGAGGAGGACGCCTTGGGTGAGACCGCCAGAGGAGGGGGGAGCGGGGGTGGGGGTTACCACGGTGGAGGCAGCGCATTCTGGAAAATGTCAGCACTATTTCAATCACAGCGACTTGAAATGCAACTTTGACAGGGGTGAATTTCTATATTGAAGTCAGAGACGGAAACGACATAACTCTTGATTGGGAATATTCTCCCGGTGAGTTGTAAACTGTTTCTGTGACTTATTGTAGTTGTTTGAAGAATTATGCCGTTTATGCTGAAGCACAAAAGTGACAACTAAATAACTGAACCCTGTATATATTTATAGTTTTAGTCATACTTGTATTTCTTTCTTTTTTTTTTAGAATTTTTTCTTCACTTTACACTGATTCCTCAATGTTGCTTGGGTTGCATTCCTTGAGAAGTATTTTAGTATGAAACTTAATTATTCAGATTTTTTCAGCCTGTAGCAGTCACCTTTATCTTGCACCACAGAACAGGTGTACCTGGAAGTCTTGTATAAGTGATGAGCTCTGTGTGGTCATAAAAAAAAAACACATGTTGTATATGTGTTTCAGTCTCATTTGGTGTTAAACGTGGGGGCGAGGATCTACTTCAATCATGTCATATTGGAAGTTAAAGTCAGGATCTTTGTTGGTGTTTGATGACCTGACCAAGAGACTGTAAATGATTTTTTCACGACCAAAACTGGTGTTGGTTTCAAACCGGAACCTCTAATATGAGGCAGTGATACGCAGATTGACAGTGAAGTATGTCGATACTCACACAAGCAGATAAAGCAACGATAGCGTCTTCATTGATACTCCTATAGTAGACGTAACTTGTGAATTTGTGTCATTGTGCCTTCAGCACCAGCTGTGGTTTCACTTGGTATCGGTGATTGATGATCAATTGAAAATCAGTAGCGTCGCACATCACTAATACGGAATCCATACAGAAACACTACAAGGATGTTTTGTAGGAGTTTTTCAGGAGATTGGGGAAAGCTCCAGTGGTTTTCTTTTTCCAGTCTGGCTGGTCGAGATGTAGAACTGCAAAGGAATTATTAAGTAAAATAATAAATAAAAAAAATAAAAAAAGTGACCCCCCCGCATAATTTAGTCCAAGTGCAACTGCTGTATAAAAAGTAGGAGGCCTCATTGCTTTGGCTTTGCCCTCGCTCCCTCCCAAATGCTGTTGCTTAAGTGTGGCTCAGAACAAATGTTTGAGTCAGTGCGACCATTATCTCTGACCAGGCTCCATTCATACCAGACACAAAAATCCAGATAAGAGATAAGATTCTTTTTTTCCCCTTTTTTTTTTTTTTAACTGCCCTTAGGATAGCAGTGAAACAGCAGTTGCTCTGTCAGCTCATCAACCATGCCCCCCCTTCCCTCTTCCCCACACACACACACACACACCCGCCTCCCCGCTCAGCTCAGTAAAGATGCAGAAAAAAAAAAAAAAGCCAGACAAACAGAACTATTGACCCGCCTGTGAAGAATAAACAGGCCACGGCTGCAGGAGGGGCAGGAGGAGAAGGGATGGAGCTTTGAGACTAAGAGGAAGGATGTTTGCTGGATGGAGCGGGTCATGAAGTGAGACGTAAAGGAGAGATTTTTAGCAATGCAAACACTTGCCCGAGGTTTGTGATCCTCGGGCCGTTTGGCAGGGATTGCGAGCTCCCGATGAGGGCGGCTCAAACCTTTACGGATGCAGTGGCGGATGAGAGCCTGTGGAGGTGCTAACACATTAATCGTGATTAGTTAAATACAATTCTTGACGTGTTAATTTTTTTAAATCGCATTACAAATGTAAGGCCGGGTTCAAACTGGCCACAAAGCTTCCTTTTTCGCCCTTGTTAACCCATGGTGTTGTTTAAACCAGGCGCGAAGCGGCGCGAGCAGGCCGTGGCTCGTTTCGGCGCCTGGTCTATTTTATGCACGAGACACAAGCGATCCACCTCAAGCTGGAGAGGAATTCACTCAAAGAAATACAAGAAAGTCCGGTTTATTTTCAAAATAAAATGCTGCGATTGACAAATGCGATCATATTTGTGTACCTTATCTTTGTCAGTATATACGGTAAACTAAGCGAGTGAGATGAAAACAAATATGAATATATACAAACAATATATATGTGTGTGTGTGTGTGTGTGTGTGTGTATATATACATATATATATATATATATATATCCACATAAAAACGTATTTAAGTTGTTATACTGATTTCATAACACATACTGTATATATAATCTTATAATTGCATAAAAAGAACAAGAAAACCCTGCAGAATGGTCGGTGTGCAGAGAAACGAAAGTCCTTGTCTCGCATAAACTTATTTTCTCGCGTCTTCGTTTTTAAAGACAAGCCATTGCAGGAAGTGGTTTATTTGCCACCAAACGCAACCTTAACACTTAGCGCAAGTACTGCTGGTTCCAGAGCCGCTGGAAGCTTTCAACCAATCTGTCATCATCCTCCCAGGCTTTTAATCTTATTCACACTCCAGCAGTGTTGAAATAACCGCAGGTTGTGTCCACATCCCTCCTCATCTTCTTCCCCTTTCATAGAAGACGTTGCAGGACTTTGATATATTATTCAGAGGTCCCGTATTATGCAAAAATTCACTTTGCAAGCGTTTCCGAACAATCATCTGCCAGAAATGAGAAGTCATTCTCTCTTGTTTCTTTGATTATTTTTTGCTTGCTTCTTTTCAAGTTCTCAGAAAGCGTGTATGCGGTTCTGTGTTGTCACAAAGGGTCAACTAATACCCCCCTTTTCTCCTTGGTGAATTATAACGCCCAGTCAGGTGTTGCCCAACCCTCCCAGATAGGGTGTAACATGAAGATTAACAGACAAATTGGGTTGATAACCGTCTTACAGCTTTGTTTATTTTTCTTTAGTAATTAAGAACGGCACATAACCTTTGGCAACCAACTTTAATAGCAGTTAAATAGAGCAACGTATCTTCCATGCAAAGCCACGGGGCAAAGTCACAAAGTTTTGCTTTTGTTTGTTTTGCTCTGTTCGACAATGTTCGGCCGCCGCTGCCAACCAACTTGCTCTGTATTAGCGGCTAAATCTGGCATGAGCGAGTTCAGATCCTTAATTTATTCCACACCTCATGAGAATAACTAAACACGTGCCATTGGTTGTTATTGGAAACAGCTGGATACACAGTTTTTAATCAGAATTTGCTCAGCGTGCACTGCCAGCTGGAAGGAAGACCAAATCCACCGATGGCTTGGGATTTGTTGATGATTCCTCCAGGCAAGTTGAAACCTGGAATATTATACGATGTCCACCTTCCCAAATGCCGTCACTGAGCGCACTCTCTCCCCCGCCACTGTGCACAGTGTGCTGAGGGAGGGCGGCGATGCTTTTTTGTATGTGTCGTATAATTTATTTATGCGTTGGCAAGAGAGAGGCAGACTCTCAGCATCGTGCTGCTAATAGCATCAACTGTTTTTCTTCCCCATTGAAACTGTCACAGTACATTTCACAAAGCTTTTACAAGACTTTGGAGAATAATTGGCGCTAAGTTCACCTAAAGCTGCAGTGCTTGTGCTTTTATTTAGTTATTTTTTTATTTCATTTTATTTTTTAAACATTTCAGCTTAATCTGAGTGTGTTGCATCAGTTTGCCCGTTGACGGACCAGTAGCGCGAGGGGCTCTCACAGTTACACAAATGCAAAAAGCTAAATTTAGCTACTGCTCTGTGTAAGGGGGGGAAAAAAGGTGCGTGCGTGCGTGCGTGCGTGCGTGCGTGCGTGCGTGTGTGCGTGCGTGTCTCAAACCACGGCTTTGCCCCGGTACAAAACCCCTAGAGACAGCTGCTGACATTTCCAACACAAAAGCTACGGAAGGTGTGAATGCCTGTTTGTGCTTGTGTGTGTCTGTCCTGCTCCCCTGAGTACCCTCTCTCTCTCTTTCTCTCTCTCTCCCCCCCTGTGGACCATTAACCCAATGGAAATGTGAATCTGCCTCATCTTTAGCCATGTTGTTACTATGCAAAGGGCATGAGATGAAAGCTAAACATTGTCACAGCTTTAAGATTACTGATTAGTTCCCCACTATTCATGTGGATCTAAAATGTTGGTGTGGTGAAGGGAAGGGGGGTAGGGAGGGTCACATTTTTCAGCTGAACAGTGTGGCTTTATGTCCGATTCAGCACCATGGACATGGATTCTGCTTCCTCACAGCGGCTTCTTGTTTTTTGGCACCATGGACAGAGATTCTACTTGCCTGCAGTGATTTTCATTTTCAGCACCTTGGACAGAGATACTTCTTGCTCTCAGTGTCTTCTTGTTTTCAGCACCTTGGACAGAGATACTTCTTGCCCTCAGTGTCTTCTTGTTTTCAGCACCTTGGACAGAGATTGTATTTGCTGCTGTGAAATCTTCTTTACAGCACCATGGACATGATAGTCCGTGCAGTTTATTTCACAATACTTCAAGTTGAAGTCGTCAGTAAAAAAATAAACTTTCCCACAGTGAACGAAGAGGAACGAACCAAGGAAATAATTAGTTAATTAGTCAATTATTAACTAATTATTAACAATTATTACCAAATTATTAATACAAATTGGTTGACATTTTAAAGTACGCCGTGACCCCGTCGTCAAAAGTGATGCTGAATTTTTCAAGCTATGCTCAAACATGACAACTGTTTCAAAGGCACTATTTAAAAAAAAAAAAAAAAAGATTTGATTGCCGAGCAAAGCAGGAAAAAAAGTAGTAATTCCAAGCTGCTGGCTACTGTTACTGTTTCCGTATTTCCTTGTATACCAAACCCCGTTCATCACCTTTTACACTTTAATTGAACCAATACAGACTTTTTTTTAAGTAGTTAGGCAGTGAGTGTTGGTCTATCATGAAGTGGTAACACATCATTGTCCCAGGGAAATTTTTCGCACTTTGCCGTGCCACCCGACGTGGGCTCTGCTACACTACAGCGGCCCCAGCTCCTGCATTAGCACCCACTGTTTGCCAGAGTGGCCATTTTATGTAATTATACAAACTGTAGAAAGCTAATGTGCCTCCACAGCACCGTGCCTGAGCCCATCACACCTCGGGGTGCCGCAAAACACTATTAGGAACCCTCCAGTAGCTCGGAGCGTTCCGTGCCCGTGGGTGGTGGCGGCGCCGCCGCAGGTGCAAGGAGGCAAGTCGACTTCTCGTTGTTAAAAGTACAGTGTGTAAACTTCTGCCATCTAGTGGTCAAATTTTAGATTGTGTTTTTGTATTTACTTGTGTGTCCTGATTATGGACTGGGTGACTCGCGTGGCTAAAAAAAAGGAATAACAAAAGAGAGAAGAACATTGAAATTACTTAGGTACGGTGTGCAAAAGTCTGCCATCTATTGGTCAGATTTTAGATTGCAGCACTAATCCCGCTCACCCTCCCTCTCTCTCGAGCTTTGCCAGTGAACTACGGTGGCCTACGCACACAAGCTTGGATTCCTCATCCACCTTCTTCTTCGTTGTTTTATTTGAGGATGTGAGCATTTACCGAAAATCTACAACATGTTGTCAAGTAGCTGGATTGTCCACACCAGGTTTCCGTAGAAAAATGGTGGTATATGTAAATAAGAGCCATTCTAAGGGTAGGAAAACCAAATTACTTTTATTGTTCTGCAATTATACACTTTTATTAATGTATTTATGGATAGTCTTTACCAACATCCAAACATGAATGAAGCCAAATATTACAGACCGGACCTTTTAAATCAACACTATTGTTGTTGTTGTTTTTTTGTTTTGTTTTTGTTGGGTTTTTTTCCCGAAAAAGGTTGCCTGAGATAGGAGTGGCTTGCATCAAAGAAAGTTGCCACTGGTGATTGTCGTATTTCTTTTCTTTTCTCCACCTGTTAAGCTACAAACGCTTGTCAGCTGGCGCATCGACACCTGTCATCCCGTCCCCGTTAATTTCTCCAGGGCTTTTCACGGCGTGCTGCGAGGGAGCTGTGGTTGTCACCGTGAGGGGCGTGAGGAGGGGGGTAGTAAAGCGACAAAGCACCCTCGCAGGACTTCGGGTACTTATTGTGTTCACTTCGCTTAGCGCCATCTAATTTCGCCAGCAAATAGAGCCTTTGGTTGGCAGGAAGGTTTGCCCTCTAATTTGCGGGAGCAGTGTTCGATTTGCACGTGTGGATGTGTGTGTGCTTTTCTTGAGTGACACAGGCTAAGAAACAAGCTAAAGCCGTCATTACTGATGCATTACTGCATATTTTTGACATCCATGCACGTCCGCCTTGAACTTTTCATTTTGAGAGTGTAAAAATGTGTGATGTTTTCTGTGACGTGTGCGGATTTTAAGAAAAAAGACACAATAAATGCCATGTTTGGGATGTGGTAGATGCTAATTATGACCCTTTTTGCTATGTTGCCACATGTTCTCAGGCGGCTATTGAATCGTTAGTTGGCAGATGTTTGTCGTGATGATTTGTTAAGTAGCATGCTAATCTAATGTTATTGTTTATTCGCTGACTCAAGCCTTAACCTTCGACGAGTGATAACATCCACTGGCTGCCATCCTAACTTCAGAATTTCCTCCTTTGCTAGATGTGTGCACAGATCCCCAACAAGGGGTAAGCATTTAAAACACGGCAGTTAGCTTTAGCTGTTAGCAAACCTGCCCTGATGACAACATTTTGAAGTGACAGCAGGTCCAAACTTTTAGTAATTTTCAACTTGTTTTGCTCTCACACTGCTCAGCAGCGGCCAGCTGCTTACAGACACAGATGTCTGCCTGAAAGGTCCGGTGGTGCAGCTAACTAGGAGCAAGACCCTAATTGCTCTATATATATTCTTATATAAATATAAACCGTATAGACCTGGATGGTGGTTTGAAGCTGCAACTGCCGACTGTAGTTGACAACCAACTTCCCCTCTGAAGCTCTGACTGTATCGACTAGCCTCTTTCCCCTGTGTATCAATAGCCATTAACCACTTTGAGGCTCGCCAAGCGTGCAAGATGGAGAACTAATTGAGCCCCCCCATGGCGAAGACCAGATTGTATCTGTAATGTTTATTGATATTCTCCCCGGTTTTGAACCCCAATCAACCACCTTGAGGTAAAAACATTGAAATGCCCTTTGCCCTTTCCTGACAAATCTAAAACCGCAAATGTTGTTGGCTTGAAACTAAGTATTAGACAGACAAGACCTTGATCTTTCATTTTCGTATATAAAGTTAAATTACTTTTCTAAGCGTTTTCATTGTATGGCCCTTCAAAATTGCACTACACTCAAAATCCACCGAGGATTGTTCAAAATCGCCCCCTTCCCACATGCAATTGGTTAAACTTAATTATCTTAATTAAAAAGCTTTATCCAATACTTAAAAATTAAAACTTGTCTGTCTCATACGTACGGTTCTTGACTTTTGCATTTTTAAAATATTCATTCATTCATTTTCGATACCCGCTTCTTCCTGAGCTCAGGGTCACGGGAGTCTGCTGTAGCCTATCCCAGCTGTCTTAGGGCGAAGGCAGGGGACACCCTGGACAAGCCGCCAGTTCATCACAGGGCCACATAGAGACAAACAACCATTCACACTCACATGCACACCTACGGACAATTTAGAATGTTCAGTTGACCTCACATGCATGTTTTTGGACTGTGGGAAGAGTCTTTTTAAAAAAAAACAAAAAAAAAAACAGTAAAACTAAATAGAAATGGCGCACTTCCTGTTTGTCAAAACCAAAGAAAGACAGCGTATAAAATGAAGGTCTTGAAGAGAGGAACGCGCGGGTTGCGGACTTTTGTTCTCTCCGACCTTCCTAGTAGCCGCTACGGCCATTTAAGTGTACTGGTGTGTCAAAATTAGAGAGCCAAATGTTGCCATTTTCTCTTGATTTGATGAAGTTATTCGTCTTTAATAATAAACATTACAATTACAATTGGGTCTCTGACCCGATGATAGACCGGCTCAGTCCCTTGGACGCTGCTCGCAGCTTTAATTTCTCTCTTTTTTTTCCCTCTTCTTAACACCGTCCACTGCTTGTGGCCTCTCAGCAGTGGAGTGTTGCCTCCTGTGTTTGCTGCTTTCCCTCCTCCTGCTCCTTCTCCTTTGAAAGACGTCCGTAATTAAGGTGTATTAAAGGTCATTAGCGCGGGCAGAAGCGATAGCCGGCTAACAGGTGGCTAGCGCCCACAAACACTCCCCTAATGAAGCTCCTCGTCCTCTGCCGGCTTGCACTTGTGCGGTGGCAGCTTGCTCGTGTGCCGCTGATCAGACGCCGGTCGCTCACTCATCATTTAGTGGCCACTATTCATTTCAAAAGATGCGCTTGCACGTAGCGACGCTGTCTCCTGCCACTTAGCTCCACTTGTGTCTCGCAGGGACTGGAACACAGTTCTACCAGGAGTCTCTTCTGATATTTGCTTGCCCGCTTTATGAGAATTCTAGATTCTCATTTTCGTTTGTTGCTTCTTTTTTGAACTCCATAATTGCTTTCAGTTAATGTTATCACTATCATTGTTATTATTATTGTATAGTGTCATATTTTTGCATTTCACTGTTTGCAAGTAATGATATATTGTATAGTACTGCATAACACTTCAAACACCCTTATTCATTCTTGCCATGTTTTTTATATATAATTATTCTGTATTTTTGTAAAACTTTGATCAAAAGTTTTACAAGTCCAGTATCCAGTTGTTATGATTTATCCATGTTGCCACTGTAACTTACCGGCTAACAGAAAGTACTGCGACTTCTCTTCTTGTGTTCAGCCCCTCCCCCATAGGGCTTGGCAACTGATTGGCTCTTTTAACAATTAACGATAATTAACGTTTTCTGGCATCCGAATGTTTCCTCTGAGTAGCATTTCCGGTGTGCGAACCCTTGTCTGCGCAGTCTGCTTGTGTGTGTGTGCGTGTGTGTGCGTGTGTGTGCGTGTGTGTGCGTGTGTGTGTGTGTGTGTGGGAATGGCAGCGAAGGGTGAGCGGTGAAAAGGGGTGGAGGGGGGTCCTGAGCAACACTTGCCTGAATACAGATGAGAGACAAGGAGGCTGAATTCTGATCAGGCTGCCACCACTTTCTTCTTCTTCTTCTTCTTCTTCTTCTTCTTTCCTTTTTCTTCTTCTCCTTCTTTGAACTGTTTCAGTGAAATGTGGACTTTTAAAGGGGCGCTGTGTGCAGTGACAGAGGGGCATTATCTTTTAGTGACGTACTCATATAAAAGTTTAATTTATTTATTTATTTTTGATTGGTGTTGCTGAGCTTTGTGTTGTGTAATGTTTGACGAATGTAAATAAGAGCAGCCATTCAATGTTATTTTTCTTGAAAATCGTCTTCGTCGTCTTTTGTAAAAATCAAAATATTCTTCTTCTTCTTCTTCTTCTTCTTCTTCCTCCACCCTTTTCTTCCCCTTCCTTTTTTTTTTCTTTTCCAACTGTTGAACCCACCGGCGCCCCAAATTCCAACTGAGTAGCAGCATTTTTTTTTTTTTTTTCGATTTTATCGCAGAAAGGTTTTTTGTCTTCTTCTACACTAACCCTAACCCCAAACATTTGGAAAGTCGACACTAATCTGCGGAATCTTTCTCGGACAGCATCTCCGAGCTTAATTAGCTGCTGAAGGAAAACGTTGTTTTGCCGAACACCAAATTATTATTTTTTTTTTCTCTCTCTCTCTCTCTCGCTCTCACAAAAGTCTCAGGGGTCGGGTCACCTCGCTTGCCTCATTAAAAACAAGGAGTGGGAGCCGAAGGAAGCAAACACCTCGGAACCTGATGTAGAACAGAATAGAATAGAATAGAATAAATTCCCAAAAATAATAGAATAGAAGCCTTTATTAATCCCACATTGGGGTATTGTACACCATTACAGCATCAATATAGTGCAAAGAGAAGCAAAATTATATGAATTAAAAAAGAAATAGGAATAAAATTTAGGCTCATCAGAGGAGCTAACATATGATGTAGCTGATCGACTGAGTCCTTTCAGCCTTAATGAAAATGTAGATTTGGAATTTCTTTTCCTTTTTGTGTGCGTGCGTGCACACAAAAAAGGTCCCCGCCAGCCAGGACCCGTGCGATTTGGTATTGAAATATATTTCACAGATTGACACATTTTTTGTCTGATTGTTTTTCCCCCTTAATTATTGGTCTAAACCAGGGGTGGGCCACAATGGGTTGTAGAATGTGACCGAGGAGCAGAAGCAGATGGATGGAATGCTTTGGTGACCCATGCCTTAGGAGAAAATGAATATGTCATGAGATATATAGAAAGAGTGCTTTAATGTCAATTGAAAATGGCAAAAGCCTTACAACAACATATGTGTCTTTGCAGTTCCACATTATTTAGCTCTTTATTGAAATTACTCTTCAGACACTCAAAGAATTGGATGAAATACAGCAGTTTGGCCAAATTAAAAAGCGAAACGGGCCACATATGGCCCCCGAGCCACAGTTTGCCCATGCCTGGTCTTAATCCCTCATGCCATTGATTTCGACTGCCAGCCCCCCTTGTGTTTTAACACGTCACCGACATGTTTCCACCACCAGGGCAGTGACGGTGGTGATAAAGTTCAAATTGTGTTTGGCTTGTTTTTTCTTCTCGATGGCTGTCAGGAGAGTCTCATTTGCCCCTCGGAGAAGAAAGACACTAGGGGGCTGAGACTGTGTGTGTGTGTGTGTGTGTGTGTGTGTGTGTGTGTGTGTGTGTGTGTGTGTGTGTGTGTGTGTGTGTGTGTGGCTCTGGGCTGCACTCAACTGGACCTGACTCTTTCCTGATCTCCCAGAGCCACACATTTTCCTGCTTTTATTGGAGACTTTTCTGATGTGGAGTTTGCATGTTCTCCCTGTGTCTGTGTGGGTTCTCTCCGGGTTCTCCGGCTTCCTCCCACACTCCAAAAACATGCATGTGAGGTCAATTGAACATTCTAAATTGTCCATAGGTGTGCATGTGAGTGTGAATGGTTGTTTGTTTCTATGTGGCCCTGCGATGAACTGGCGACTTGTCCAGGGTGTCCCCTGCCTTCGCCCTAAGACAGCTGGGATAGGCTCCAGCAGACCCCCGTGACCCTGACCTCGGGACTAAGCGGGTATGAAAAATGGATGGATGGATGGACTTTTCTGATGTTTTGGAGACTGACATGACAGCGCGTATCGTTCCTCTGCAGTTCCTGTTTTCAGCGAGCAGTGGGTGCTGCCACGAGCCCCTCCCCCGCCCCAAAGTTGTTACAGACGGTCACATCCTGGAGTTTTGGCCAGCTGCAGTCAGGAGAGTAGCAGAGAGGAGGGACCCTAACCACTTCCCAGTCAGTAGACCCTCAGAGAGGAGGGACCCTAACCACCCGCGCCCAGGCAGCTAATGAATCGCGCATGGCCTTCTTTACAGAGCAGGATGTAAATGTAAACGTTTATTCATTGCCATGCTAAAATAAATCACTGCGTTTGACTCACACAGCCTCAGTCACTTACCCACCCTTAATTCCAAAAATTTATAGTCCAACAACAATCCTCTAAAGCCCTATGCTCATTGCAAGATTTTGCCCTTTTGTTACCTGTTTTTGCTCAATGTTTATTAATGTCATTTTTTTCTGTTTTGTATATGTGTTTTTGCAAGTGCCATAAAGGAACAATGCTTTGGGATATTTGGTCTTTTTTGATAAGGTTTTGGTCATATTTGAAAAGAAAATATTGTACTGTCACTGTCATAATGGAATGAAATGTTGTTTTATAAAATATCTACAACAAATATTTATCATAGCATCAAATCTTTCTTAGCGAATGGATATGTATCGAATAAAAGTATATTTTTGAATGTAATTGTAACCTGTTTATCTCAATACATATCCAATCATTTAGCGCATAGAGATGTGCAACCCTACTCTGTATCACGTTATAACGTGAAACTTCACTTTTCTCCCCTGAGTTTCACGCATTTACGTGATCATTTTGACATTTTAATGTGAAACTATTGTGTTATTTCTTTAATGTTTCACATTTTTACATATTTTTCATTTTATAATGTGAAACTATCAAGTTAGTTTGTGAAACTTTCACGTTTTTACGTGATAATCTTCCATGTTTCAAGTCGATTAATCGAAAACGAAAGGAAACAAGGTATAAACAAGTGAACATGATAGTTTCATGTTATAACGTGAAAATGATCATGAAAGACGGTGAAACCTTCATGTTGTTACGTGATAACTGTGCACTATACTTTTTTCTAGCGTGGCAGCAATGTGCTTCTATAATTAAAACACTTTGACAGAGTTGATAAAGTCTCAGTGACTTGGAGACGCGGTATAAAACAGGAGGGAGACCCCTTTCTTGCCTTGGGCTTGTTTGTTTTATTTTATTTTTTCTCTTGTGGCTCTGCTACCTTCCACCTCTGTGTTCCACCACAAAAACCCAGTGGGTTGTGGAGATTCAAACTCAAACTTCCGCCACCTCGGCTGATGTCTCACAACGTGAAGCTGCCGACATTGCTTCCCACCACTTGAAGCTCATTTTTTCTTCTGTTGCCTTACCTTTATTCCTGATCATCCCGCATCTTTTATCTGCTACCTCTAATTTGTCGGATAACTGAATCGCATCCAATTTGCCTTTTAATTTCCATTTTAAATTTTTTGTTTAGTTTTAGATTAGCATTGTCTGTTTGGTAATCCTGACTCCTCTTTCTCTCCTCCTTCCCCCCCGCAGGGTCTGATGATCCTCCTGCAGAACCTACCCACGATGCACTGGGGCAACGAGGAAGTGAGCGTCCTCCTGGCCGAGGCCTACCGGTTGAAGTTTGCCTTCGCTGATGCGCCCAACCACTACAAGAGATGATGAGCCTCTGTGCGCCCCCCCCTCCATCCCCCACTCCTCCCCTCCCCGCCCCTCTGATCTTAATCCTCCCCTCCCTCTTGTTGCCCAGCGGGGGGGCTTTTTTTACAGTGACTAAAGAGACGGGAAGACGATCGATAAAAGATGTGCAGTGTAGCATCCCGACATGTGGACGTCCACCTTTTTTCTTTCCTTTCTTTTTTTATTTAAATTAATCAAGATTCATTTTTTTCACTTTTAATTTTTTTTCTATTTTATGTACTGATCAGCGCCAACATGTGGCCTCCAGAGATCTCCCTTCATTTTTTTTGTCACTCGCCAGTTTTCAGACGAAGAAGAGTTTGAAGAAGACGCATTTGCTCGCCTCCCCGACCCCCCCCGCCCCCCTGCTTCCAGGACTGGGACTACCTCAAAAGGCCAACAGTCCTTGCCGTTGCCAAGCTGGGACGTCAAGTCACGGGGCTTGGGGGTGCAAGTACTGGGGTCCCCAAAAATGAGATGAGATGAAGTGAAGTGGGTTCATGGAGTCCAGCAGCCAAAGCAGAACCGGACGGCTCTCGACGCCGTGTCGACATCTGAAACAAGCGGTTTTCGCCTTAATAAGACGCGTTTCTTTCCTTCGCTGCCGTTCTTGCTTTCTTTCTTTGTTTTTTTTTGTTTGTTTTTTTAAACATAACAAGAACCAACGATGGATGGACGGACGGACGGACGGACTTCAATGCTGGGTTTCTCTGGACTTTCTTTCTTTCCTTCTGTGAGAGCCGTCACTCTTTGATCACACGCTGGGATTGTTCCCCTTGCCCTCCAACCCCAACCATATTCTGCTCCAGTTTCGCAGCCTCCTCGTCTCCAAATGCCGTCTGACAGCGGAGAAGAGAAAGAAAAAAAACTGCACTTCATTTAAAAGTCGTGGCCTTTTTTCATTTTCCTTTGTAGGATCTATATGCTTTCCATCAGGATTTTGATTTTCTATATTTTGTTTTATTCAAATGATGTTTACACGACAAGCCTCTTAAGTTTGTGCCTGACGACCCCGGAAGACACGGAATCACGTAGCTTGACAGTCGGCAGTACTTGACTGGGTTTGTGCTCCTCTTTCACGTCTGGTTTGTCTTAAATCCAACAATTCAAAGCATGGCACAAATAGTTTGCCGAGCTCTGCCCTCTTCTCCCCCACACCCCTCGCTAACTTGACCAATCAAAGCTGGGGGTTGTAGCAACAGCCGTAAATCTTGTTGTTTCTCACGACAGGTCGCGTTTGGAGCAACTAAACAAAACCACCGCGATTTGCAATACGGTGTCTTTTTCTTTCTGGGGCCGTCCCGAGAAAACCAAAACCGGTCCAATTTAGCAATAGACAACCTTTATCTAACTATTTTAAAAGCGGGTAGCTGCACCTTTGCTTTCCAAAACCAGATCCTTTCTCTGCGGTGGCTGACGCTAACGCTAATGTTACTGAAACTAGTTCTGTTTGGGTTTTTTTTACAGTTGCAATGACCCCCACCATTAGCTAGGTTTACATTTACACTTTACAAGTCTTCAGGCGCTTATTATGTACGACATCAACAAACGGCAAACAAATGGCATTTAAACTGGCCAAAGGGCGGCAGAACAGCGCCACCTGCCAACTTGCTGACTCGCTATTCCTTTAATGTGTCATATTAGCTGGAACGTTCCGTTGTTCTGCTGCTTTTCTTTCTTTCTTCCTTCCTTCCTGACATTTTCTAGCTATAATCTGAATATTGCCAAGGAAATTTTGGTCGGAAACGCACAAAGTTTATGAAATAGCAAGAGGGGCTAGCAGAGGCTAGTCTGCTGCGTACCTGTTAGCCAGGCTAGCTGTAGAGTCCTGCTTCTTGCGAACCTTGTGTGTCTGTGAAAGTGGTTTGTTGCAGGTGAGGTGGGGGTGGGGGGTGTAGTTTTGTTGCCTTACAGTGAACTGATACACTGATGGACGGCAGGCGGGCACTCCATCGTGTTGGTGTGGTTTCTCTTTCCTCAGCTAAACTTGGACAATACAGAAAATACACACACACACACACACACACACACACACACACACACACACACATGGTGGTGATGAAAGCTGAGTCAGTATTCGGCTAGAGCCAATACACACATCTTCGCACAATAACTGGGAAGCGATCACTGGAGCATCATCCATCCGGCTATCTTTAAGTCACATTTCCAGAGGCTTTTTCATATCTTGGCTTTGTTTTCTCGCTCCACTTCCCCCAGACATTAAAAATATATTTGTGAGAAACCAAAATGAAAGTACGATACTCTTCCCAACCCCCCCTTCTTTGCCTCTTGAGAGCTAGAAAACAAAAACAAATCCCGGAAGAAAAAAAAAGAATTACTAACAGAGCGCGTGGGATGACAGCAGTAGTTGTTGAATTATAAAACTATGTACAGAGAAGATTTTGAATTGAACAAACTGTAAATAGAAAGTGTAAATAAATACTATATATGACGAAAATGACTTTGAACTGAGCTTTGTGTTGTGTTTTCTTGGAGTGTTTGCCATGTTTTTGCCATTACACACTTGGACTGATTCAAAGGAGCATCAATCCAGCTACCATCACATTGTGCAGAGTGATGATTTGTCCCTGTGTAGGTAATTGTTTAGCTGAATTACAGCTATGCCTTTTTCTGCTCTCAGCATTATATATGTATACATATACACATCGTGGGAAATTAATACCACATTAAAGAGCCAACAATGGTCACAGTAAAGTGCCCGCTTTGTGAGACTCGTGCACATATACATTTGCTCCACGTGCATCTGCCCTAATGTGCAATGAAGGACTGTCGAGGTGCCAACACAGTATTTTTCACGCCCCTATTCACTTGCACAGTGTGTCACCCTCACTTGTGATGTTGAAAATGTTGAGCATTTGTCGGTAGGGGTGGGGTTGGGTTGGACTTGGGGGCGCCGGATGTTATGACAGCGGAGAATGGAGCAGAAATGTCAAATCAGACCAGGGCTACGCGAGTAACATAGCAGCGTCGGTGTGTCTGGAAATCCATTTCCCGACTTTGCTTCCTTCACTATTGTCACCTGAAGGATAACAAGTAGATCGAGGGCGTCGCGAGGAGGGGTGGGGGAGGGTGGCACTGTGATGCAAATCGACCTCAACACGGTGCCGAGGCAGCTGCTCAAAAGTGTTAATGCACTTTGTGTGCACGAGCTTTAAAGAGCTCGTCTTCACATTCAAATCACCCAGAGCCGCTGCCGCCGTTTTTCAGCCCAAAAGCAGCAAAATCTGCCATTAATCTCGTCGCCGCCTGCTGATTTTCACTTCTTCTCTGACGTCTCCCGCCTCCTGTTTTTTTGTTTGTCTAGGCTAAATCATGGGAAGTCTCTGCTTTTGTTGATGAGCATGTGCTCATGAAAAAAAATAATTCAATTTTCTTCTGGCAGTGGCGGAGCCTGTAGTCAAATTGGGGGAGGAGCTGCAGGTTTGCAAGGTTTTTTTTTTGAGTGACTATTGTGGATGAATGCAAGATATTTTGGAGAAAAAAAGCCTCACACGGGGCCAAATGATCCATAATAGCTTATGGGTTTGTCAGGGCTTTAAAAGTGTTTATTTCAGTGGATGTACAGCACTGTTTAAATCCCAGGTACTGGAGGGGGGGGGGGGGGGTGTTGCTGCCATTGGTACGTTAAAGGTGCGATGAGGCTTGGATGACTGTTGGATAGGGGATTAGAATTATAATTCAAAGTTTGAATTCACCCAAAATCACGCACATTTCCTCCGTCACTCAGATCGTCTTCTTTTTTTTTTTAATTTTGCAGGAGCAATCTTGGAAAAACTACTGATTTGCCTCCAGAGGGTCGTGGAGTAACCACCGGACCAATCAGCAATGAGACGGTATTTGCACTCATAAAGAGGAGTTCCAGGTTGTCCGTTTTGACAATGTGACAGAGTCAAATGCCAAGTAAAGAGGAAATGTTGGAACTGAATTATTCATTAAATTACATTATTCTATGTATGCACAAAATGTTTATGCAGTTTTATACATACATATACAGTACAGTATATGTATATGTACATATATATATATATATATATATATATATATATATATATATATATATATATTATATTATATATTTTTCAGAACTTTCCACTCAGATTGAACGACTCCACTTCCTCCACTTTGCATTTTTCATAGTCTCCACTTTAATTCTGATGGGATCGCCGCTTCTGCTTCGGCTGAGGAGCTAAAGTCGTCACGCTAACTGCGAGCTGAGAGACTCAGCGGGTAAAACTAATCTCAGTTTGGAGATTATCGTGGCTGTTGTGTGAGAGTTTTCCCGAACACTGCGACGCGTCGGCCCCGACTCCAGCTGGAGGGGAAAATGTCGCCGCGGGGAAGGTGGTCCAGGAATAGACACAGTCGCTATGTACCCAGTTTTGAAAGGGCCCTTCGGGAATCTCATAAACGGGAGGCCCAATCTTGAAGGCATCGCACTGCTTTCGTTCTGCGAGTGGACTTTAGCACATGCACCAGCTGCTGAGTAATAAGATAAGAGCTCATAATAAGTGGATTAGCTGCATTTTAATACTCGGGCAGTCGTGTTTCCCTTTATTCGCTGGGTAGAAAAGTCAAAGTAGCTTAGCTACGCTGGCATCTATTAGCCGTTGACACTTGGCAACAGAATAAAAACTTCCTTTCCTCTTACTAAAATGTGGAACATCTCTTGCTCTTCTCAGATTAAATGCGCAGCCTGGTTAAAATGTACTTCATTTGAACTTTTGTAGTGAGGAACTGGTCCTTCCTCGGGTTTCTTTGGTTTGGACAGTTCTGATGGGTACTTGGTGTTCTGGCCTTTTAACTCTCTGCACCACACTCCATTTACTTGCCTGGAAAATGTTCTTAATGGTTTGTTCTAACATGCTTTGATTGCTTTAGAAAAATCGCTAATTGCATTTTTGGAAATGTCTGCTCCATGAAAGTCTTAGATAAATGTTATCTGCAGGAAATTAATTTGAAATAGGTTACCTTGGGCACAGTACAGCAATGATACTATTTTACAGGAAATTTTGACCTCCCCCAAAAACCAAACAACTACTACTGCTGCTGCTGCTTCCACTAAATCCAAAGCACTTTAATCTGACCAGAGTCTTCCCCAAAATAGCTCTTTCTGGAGCCGCAGAAGAAATTCACGCCATCGCTATTTCTGTTAGCACTGTGCCTCTTCCCACTCTACTTCAAATGGATGCTAAACTAGGCTAAAAGTTGCCACTCAACAGGATCGAAAGCCATTTCACGTCATTCCAGACCTACACATCCTCCTCTTTATTGCATTGTGTGACTGTCCAAGTGATGGTTAAATAAGTGCTGCATTTAAAAGAAAAGAAACACTGTGTTTTCCTATTTTAACGAGGGAAAATCCTCTGCCTGAGGATGAGTAACTTACCTTCATTTCTGGAAGAGAGCAGCGTAGCCAGCATGGTAGCATTGCTCGTCAGTCTCTTGAATCCAATGTCTGGCTGCGGAACGCTGACGCCGTCAGCCCGATCGTTACCCTTTGCGTACATAGTCTGTGGCTTCCATATGTTCAGCGCCTGAATCCCAGTAGAGAGGGTGGGGGGCGGTGGGGGTCTCTGAAGAATAACGACTGTCAAGTTTGCTTTAGTTACACATGGAAATGGCTGAAATGGTCTATATTGAAATACTGAAACATGCTTGAAAAGTGAGCCGCAGCGACTAACGCGGCTGTCAGTCAGATTGCGGTGATGGGAGGATGATGGGCAGCTGCAGTGATTGGAAACAGCTGAGATTTAATTGTCTTCGTCCAATAAAAAAATTTAAAAAATAAAAAAGAAATTGGACCCGTCCCCATTCTCAGCCAATCATACACCACGTTACACTTTCTGGGCTCCAGGAGGGGAATTCACGGAGTGATCATAAGCACCTTGTGTATCACCTTGATGCCTGCAATGCACTGCTTCTTGGTGGTTAGTGTTCTCATGCGTGTGTGTGTGTGTGTGTGTGTCTGGGAGATCCGCCCGTGTGTCTCATCCATTCCTGACATTTCCGCTGCCAATTGACACTTTACAAAGCGGGACGCTGCACCGCCTTTGGCGCCACCAGACCCCATGCTGTGATGACGTTACCACCTGGAGAGGCTGCCTCGTGTTGTGTGTGTGTGTGTGTGTGTGTGTGTGTGTGTGTGTGTGTGTGTGTGTGTGTGTGTCTGGCTGGCTGTGTGCGTGCGTGCGTGTGTGAATTTGAAAACAGGACATTGTTTAAGCTGAAGGCACCCTGTGCGCAGGCTGCTTCACCCACAATGGGAACTGGGATTTTCACCACATCACAGCCCAGTCTCCTGAGGTTTTCCAAGGTCAGACTGGTTTGGAGAAGGAAGGAGGACGCCAAAAAAAAAGACTGCATCACAAAACAGTACTGTGGAATGTTTCCTTGATTTCTGGCTGAAATGCGTCCCATACACCTGTTGTATACTAAGATCATTGGGATTCTGATTAATCCCTATCTTAGTTCAGTGATGGCAGACATAGACAAATCATTCAGTGACCTTCTTAACATGGAGGGCCCAGACATCAGGTTGAGATATTCAGAGGTTTATATCATCTAACTCAATAGTTAGAAAAACATGACACTCAATATTTTCTATTCAACTCAGAGGTAGAGAGTACAAGCATTACTCGAATGAATTTACCATATAACTGAAGACTAAATCAACATCTAATGTCAGATTATTCTCCACATAGAACAAAAGTCTCAACAAGTTAATATTGAAGGGAAATGGATAACATTCCAGTTTATTGCGATGTCCAGAGTAAAAATGCAGCAAAAATGTAACAGACCGGTTGTGTAAAAATGATGGTAGGCAAATCAAGAAGACAAAGAAGAAGAAGAAGAGAGAGCCAAAGAGAGAGAGAGAGAGAGAGAGAGAGAGAGAGAGTGAAAGTAAAAGAGGAGAGTCCAAGAAAAAGAGAGTGCTCGAGGTTCTTGCTCTTTCCCTTAAATATCCTCCCAGAACAGAGACACTGCTAAATTGCATATTTCAAGGATTCAATCAAATACTCCTCCTACTCGGGAACCTTTTGGTCATCAGGGGTAATTTTCCACAGTAACAATAGATCACCAAGACCTTCGTACCTCTCGCACTGAGACTCACAACATTTCAAAGGAAAGTTATAAACAAAAGGCAGAGACAGTCTCTGAATGCAAATCAAACAAACCCAAGGAGAAACCTTTTGGCCCCCAAGGGGTTCCTTTCCCTCGACATGTAAGTCACGTTAGTTAGTTACAATAGGTGAAATGAACACAGTTGTTACACCCGTCTGGGAAGAACTTCCATTCACTTCAGGATGTGGATTTTACTGTCTTACACCATTAGCGTGGCCTAACTTATGTTAGCTTCATCTATTTTGTTAGTATTGGCTTTAGTTAGCTTGCTCTGGCTTTGGCTAGCTGTCATTGCTTTCATGTAGATCGCATGAGCCTTGGTGAATTTCCTTTGATTCCTGTTACATCTAGTTGTCTTATTTAGCTTGGGTTAGCTGCTATTAGCATGAGCTAGTTCACAACGCCTTGTTTGTTTTGGTTAACAGCCTTCACTTTAGCTTAACTGTGCCATCCGCATGTCCCAGAAGGGACCACTGCAAAGGTTGGACACACATTAAACCTTAACAGTTAACTCAGGGTCAGTTTAGCCCCTCGGGGCGCAGACTTGCTTCCTCATAAAACAAGAACAAGGACAAATGTAAATAAGAAGGCAAATTAATTTTGCGCACCCCCCGGCCTCCTCCTTTTGGATGCCCGCTGCAGCGTCATCTATTCCTCATCACGTGTCACTTTCTCCTCTTTCTCCTCCTCTCTCTCCTGCCTCTCCTCTTGACGGCGCTGCATTCATAAGGGCTCGTTCCTCGGTCCAGCTTTCTTAGCACTGCCGATTAATCTTCATTTGAATTTCAGATGAGGGCCAAACTGCCGTATTTCATGGACGGTGGCGCTCCCATTTGAGGAGGAGGAGGAGCCTTCAAACTTCCTGCAACAGACAGAGACAGAGAGAGCAGAGGGGAAGAAAACACAATCCCTCTGAATGTTTCCATCAAGCGGTGTCGTTTCAGAATAAAAGCGCAGGTCTGGACGGTCCAGTGAACGAACGTGGAGGAGTTGCTCGGTGCATTTCTGTGGTGAAAGTGCTCCTGGTCGAGCCCCAAGGTCAGTGTCCATGAAAAAGAGGGGGGAATAAATAAAGGCGTTCTTTACCTTGAAGTATTTCTTGGAGGTGGACAACAAAGATGCTGCTTTAAGGAGGAAAGGCATTTGATGTTGCTCCTTCTTTCCGGCTGGAAGTCAATCTCTACTTCTTCCTTCCTGAGGCCTTGTAGTATTTATTTTCTCCATAAAGTTAGTTCGCGTTGAAGGATTTATTTATTTATTTTTCCTGGAATCTGTTTGGCCGCAAGAACGTTGTAGCTCTTGTAGAAAACTTTCAGGGACAATTTTTTTTTTTGGGGGGGAAAGGCTTCATGAGAAAAGCATCTTTGTCCTTGGCCCATTGTTGTCTTCACTTTCATAGTCACCTTTGCAGCGTAATGTTGCTCTTCAGCTATTTCTGTTCTTCCCACAAACACGCAGACAACTCTGAGGTGATGATACCTACATACTGTGTTCAACTGACCTCAGTGCCATGTGCCACTGTGTCTTTCTCCACTAATTTCAATAGCGCACATTTCAAATTGCTTGTTTTTAAATTTAGATATTAGAAAATTAAAAATGATTAGTGCCCCCCCCAAAAGAAAAAAGAAAAAAAACAAACCCATACACACCCTTCACATTCACTTTTGACACACTTCAATCAATACATTATAATATTGCCATCCAGGAAGTATCCCAGGCCACTTAATGTGCAGTGCATATGACAGTGAGTCACAGGGCTAGCTAGCAAAACCAAACTTGGGCGAAAAAAGATTCTAGCTTTTACTTTAGCGTTCTTGAAATCTGTAGTACTACATTGACTTGTGCTATATAAGTAGTAGCTCTTTGTTCGCAATGCAAATGAGCCAACAAAGATTTAACTTATGGGGAAAAATGACAGACAAAGTGTCCATCCTCTAGGGTGCGTGGATACAGTGTAGAAATAGAGCCAAGAGAGTTCATGCCGGGGGAGGACGAAGGAGTCCTCAATTCCAAGCTAAATCCCCCGTAATACCTCGCCGCCACTGTGTATCTGCCACTTTATTACAATGGAATCTGGCGCCGGTGGGATAAAACCGCAGGATTTGTGGGGCGGCGGCAGCTGCTCGAGCGCCGCGCGGCGCAATCAATTTCAACTGTTGAGCTAATTGAAGTGATGCATCTACCTTGACACCTGATTTCTCAGAAGATTGCATACATTTCCAATGCTAATTTCTTTCTCCACCCCCACCCACCCGTTTTCGCCCGTGGCTTGGCAGCTGCGCCGCGCCCAGGAATAAGTTTGGATTTGGAAGTGACAGCGCAAGTCCGTTAACCCTCCCCTGCTTTCCTTGGCTCTAGATCTGGGTCTTCCAATCAGGTCGTGCACTGCGAGTCCAGCAGTTCCTATTTGTATGTATAGCATCAAAAGGTAATCTTGAATCGCCACTGTTGAAATCAACATTAACAGTAGCCAAGAGTTTCTCAGAAAATCAAATCTGCTGCTCTTTAACTGCAGCTTCCCCCCTCATCTGACCGGCCAGCAGCAGTAGTAGCGGTGGCGGCAGTGGGAAGCCCAGTGGCCTGGTGAAGGATGTTGGGGCTATTGTGAAAATGGCTAAGTGGAGAAATAAAATCAACAGCAGGGGCCCGTTGCACGAAACTAGGATAAGGGATTAAGCCGGGATTTGTTGGTCATCCTGGATGAATTTATCCGTGATCCGGTTGCACAAAAGTAGGATAGGTGGAAGAGCAACATGTTATGGTATAAGTTACCATGGAGATTTATTCTGTGGAGTGAACCTGCTCCAGACCAGGCTAAATTCCAGGATCTATTTAATCTCACCCTGTATTTCAGTAAACAATCACCACCAGCGGAAACCAATCGTTATTCCACTCAACACTGCACATTGTTATCACATTCAACTAGACTCACTGGCATTATTTCAACGTTTGGAATCATTTAATTATATTATTTCAACTTTTGGAATCATTTAATTTCAATCATTATAGAGAAATTAGTTGAGATAATGTTGCAATCATTTGATAATTTGTTACATAACTTATACTTTACCACACATCATATATAAAAATACACATCCCATATAAACATGAATACACATCACAGAGTAACATGAGGTTTTTTTGTGACAGTTGACGGTCCTGTCACTATGCCTCCAATAATTGATCATGCACCCTGGCTACTTGGCCAAATGGTTAGTGCGCATGAGTATCACCTGGGAGTCTGGGGTCTGAAGCCTGCCCAGGCCCTTTGCGTTTTGCCACATTTATTGAGATTTCTATTTACAGCGATTTTGACTGGCAAGTTTCACTCCTTATAGCGATGTTCACGCTGCCAGCATGGTAACATGGGTTGTATAGAGCTCTTCCTGCTTTGTGCTTGGTGTGGACTTAAATTGTGCAGATTCTTGTCTAATAATAAACGACTCTATGACTGAAGTGATGGTTTCAGCGTACATATTTTCTCTGCTAGGACAGTGTTTTGATACAAGTCAACAGTATGAAACCAAATCATTCTAAGCCCTATGAAAATGTCTTGCAAAAATACAAAACAAAAACACGGTCAGTACACAAAATAAAAGATATTTCCGGGGACACGGAAGACACAAGAAACGTCCAGGGACCTTCGGTCCGCCTTGCGGCCGTAACTCAGCCCGCGCTGGGTCCCTACGAAGCTGGATTAGCCGCTAAACAGCTGCTAAAGAGTGAAGCCTTCACGACGGTAAGTGTTTAAATTGTGCCTGTTTCATAAAGTTTGCCGTTTACTCTTCACTCCCGCACCGGCACATTGAGGAAGTGAGGCTCAGCAGCGACGAAGAGTGTGACCAATCACAGCGGCACCGTACACCGGCAAGGCTGGGGGTGGAGTGAAGTGAAACAGAGCGTTTTCGCGGGAGGCAGTAAATACGAGGAATCGAGCAGCGAGATACACAGATCTACAAAGTTTTCAGTGCGGGGAATCGTGTGTTACTGCTCTGGAGGGGCCAGACATCAAATACAAAAGCCCGAAAATTAGTATAATAGGTCCCCTTTAAAGGTTTTCCCCTTTTATTCTCAGCAGCCTCTTCCCAGGAAGTGGCTTTGTTCTCAGAGAAGTGGAGTAATAATCACCGTCATAGCAAGTTTGGCAAAAATAAATAAATACATTTTAAAAAATTGTATTTTTGCTCAGACATTTCCTATGTATTGGAAATCCTTTGCATCAAACCACCTGTTCACCTTCACTTTGGCTGATTTATTATTGCTTCCTGCTGACGTCCTTGTCTGGGCAGCACATTGAAGAATGTTCCAGCGTTTTATGGGCTTTTAAGTGTCCCGCGCCGCTTTTGGTATCGTTCCATATCCGCTCTGTTTCATCACCGTGTCCCACTAAGGGCTTTTCCCTCAAATAGCAAACCCACCAGTGGCTCCTCCGATAATGTATGAATGGTGCATAACTCTTTCCGCTGTGGATGACTTCCCTCTTTTTTTTAAAACAAACTAAAAAACTTTAATGATTCTTGGAATTTCTCAATCATCAGTCATCGGCAGGACAGCACAGCCTTTTGAGATCAATTGTCTACGTGTTAGCCAAGAACATTTTCCTCAAGAACTTGTCTGAAGCAAATCTCAGGGGAAAGTTCTTGGGGTAGAAGGGGCCAAAAAGAAATTCTACATTTTTCATCCCTTGGAATTGCTCCTCGCAGCCACCAGTTCCATTGCTTTACATACCTGTCTCGTCACTTCTTGGAGGACATCGGTGAATGGGAGAATCGCTAATAACGCTGCATGCGACGATCACGTTTTTTTTCTTTTTCTTTTTCTCTTCTCAGGTAGCGGTGCCGAAGTGTGAGAATCAGCAGACTGAAAGCTTTTGATGAGGCAGGCCATTGAGGTAAGGTAAGAAATGGGGGGGAAAGGATGGGCTGACTCCTTCAGGCAGGCAGACGGAAATTGCGTCTGATCGGTTGTGGGGTCGGACTTCTCCTCGCTCACATAATCAGCTGTGTTCACTGAGCTCAGAGTCGGATTCGCTAGTGGGCTGCTGGGACGTAATTCTTCTTCATTCATAAGACAGAAAACCCTGTCAAACAATAAAGTCCGCTGCTGTTTGCTTTGTTTTTCGTTGTTGATGGAAACAGCGGCGACGCTGAGCTTTGCACAAAACATTTTTATTACGTTGCACGTGTTCCTTTATCTCACACCGAGTTGTTTCTCGTCAGTCCGTGAACGGTCTTTGGAATAGAGAAGGGCGCAACTGAAAAATGATCCACAGCTTCTTCCATTCTAAACATCCTTGGACTGACAACACGTTTTGAAAAAAGGTTGTGCGTCTGAATTGCACCTCACAGTCCCCTCTTAGGGTAGCTCGGGTTCCTGACATCAGCTAGACCATTTTCCTCTGCACAGCTGCCGCTGTCGCTGGATAAGTGCTCTCTTTGTGATCATCCTCTGTAAAACCCTGGGGACGGTTGTGACGGGGCGACAGTCCTGGCAGTTTGCCAAGCACTGACAAACCACGTTTTTTGAAATCCCATTTCTTCTGGAATTCCGATGCCGGCTTTGAACACCAGCAACTCGTCTTCACTTTACTAAATGCACAGAGTTTGTTGCCATGTGATTGGCTAAATATGCTGTTTGTACCAGCAAGCAGTTGAATGTGGCCCGGGAGTGTGTTTTTACTGACGTTGCTTGGAGAACTGAAGCTTAATGCTGTCAGCGACTTCCACTGGTGAACATTTTGCTGCCGTCTTCAATGGTGATTCAGTGTTTTCCCTCCCGCCACCAGCAGGCCGGCAGCTCCCCGCCGACCCAGACTCACACAGCGCTGATATTGAAATTACGTGTTTAAATCGGTTGCGGCCGCAAATCCGCAGCTTTTCTAAAATGATCCCGCCTCCTGTTGCTCAAACGCCGCTCTCTCCCCGCAACCCCCCTCCTCTCTGCACCTGTTGCGCGTTTATCCCCCCCTAGAACTGCAGGACACACACTGCGCGCTAGCGTAGCGTATTCGTTAGCGGCGGCACACAGTGCAAGTAGAGAAGGGAATATGCGGGGAGAAATGCATCTGTTCTGAATGACGAAGAAGCGGGATAAAAATATACCTTCAAAGCGATGAAAGCAGCTTATGAGATGTAACGCTTGTTGCCATGGCGACGCAGCAACGCCGGCGCTTCTTTTCAGGCCCGTTCTGAAGCGGCGGCGTTCCGGCTGAGTAACAGGAAGCCGCGGAGGTTGGAATTAGCCTGAAGTTTTCCCAAACAAAAGCAGTTACAGGAAAGTCACACTGCAGTCGGGCAGCCTCACACTACAGGAGGTCAAGGGAGAAACAGAAACTCTGTGGACGTCCTGACAAGGGCGCATTTTAGCCCTCTGTTTACAGCCTCCTGCATTGCTGCTGGAGTTCAGCAACTAACTAATCTATCTGAACTCATCTGAAGGGCTATCAAACCCTTTTGTGACGTCACAGAATGCCGATTTGTATGAACTGGGTGTTTTGGCATAAACTCTGCAAGTTGAGTAAGCAGAGGAAGTCAGCCTTGGACTTTTCTTCATCCCACCAACTGTCTGGAGATACATATTATTGCTGGAAAAAATGCCTCACCCCCCACCTCCCTTAAGTTCAAGTATGGTCTCCTTCCAGCGACACTTTTGTCTCTGTTTGCATAACAAAGGGCATTCCAGGATCTGACTCTCTGCCCGCTTTGGATCTCAAGAGAGCCACATGCTCCTTGAACGCATCGTTCTCCAATTGTCCTGTCTTGTCTCATTGTCTGTGACTGCGTCTCCTGCCCTCAGACTACTTACACATTGTCTTACAGGAAGATACAGGGGGGAACACTTTACCTCTGCAGCTCTTATCTCTCTGGGCTGAGCTGAACTCGTTCTCTGGGCGTCTGCAAGTGGGACACGGGATGGCGCTGGAATTCAACGGAGCGGTCCAGAGCCTGTTGCATGTGGCCGGATCCAACATTTAAACACCTGGCAGTTCGTTGTCCAGTCCTTTAGGTGGCGCAACAACAACCGGCAGAAGAAAAAAAATGAGTGAGGCTGCTGTGAGATTTCTGACACATGGTGAAATGGATTTTTAAAAACGCGTCTCTGCGCTCCTCGGGGAGAGTTCGGCTCTGCTCCGAGAGCTTTAAGAAAATCTGGCTGAGAAATGTCAGCAATTACTCCCGGCGGCTGTCTTGCCCCGCTCGCCTTGTTTACCTGGGAGACTGCGCCGCAGCGTTATTGATCTGCGGAGCGTAAAAGGTCACGGGATTGAAGGCGGCGGCGGCGGCGGCGGCGGCGGCGGCGGCAGTCGCCATGGAGACCTCCTGCCTAGCGGTCGGCTGAGTAGAACTTTGATGCTCAGCTTTGCTTCTGGTTGCAAGCTCATTAACCGCTGGTCACCCGCGGGTCCTGCCCTCTTCTCTGCTGCTCGGGTGGAAACTTCAGATCACGCCGCACACCCAATGGGCTGATCAGCTGCTCCTGATTTCAGCGGGGCAACTGCCGGGAGAGGAGTGATTTTAAAGGTGACATATTACCCAAAATTCAAATCCCCAGGGTTCCCACGGGTGACCAACATTTTGAAACAATAATATGACGTCTAAATGTCGCACTCGGGGTTTGCGTGAAAGCGAGGCAAGGTGTGCACATTGGACCAAAATGCAAACGAAAGTGAGAAATATGGCAACTGTTCGTAAACACTGACACGCTGACTCATTTAACTATAAATTTGTACCTCTAATTTCCACATATCTCAAAGAAATAAACGCAGCAAAGAAGCTCTTTCCTTGCTGCTGAGAGACCAACATCACTTTTGAATATCTGTCCCTGCCCCTCCTCCCCCGCCTGCCATTGTTTTCAGAAGTCTCTGATTAGACACGCCGCCACCCGTTGTGACCACAGAAAGCGGCGCCACCATTACGTGTCATAACTCCTGCCATTAGCAAAGCAACGTGTCTGTTTTGCAGCAATTTGCCGCTTCTCGTCGCCCCCTTTCATACATAATGTAACGTCCGTCAGTCTGGCGGATCAGAGCGGCGGTGGAGCAGCGAGCAGCCAACGGCTCGTTACGCCTCGAAGTTCCGCCGGCTCATCAGCGAGCAGCCGCGCAAAGTGTAATGTGTTATTAAATATTTATTTGGTCCAGAGCCGCTGCTGTGCCACATTACCCGCTTGTCATTAAGGGGACATTAGAGCCGTGTTGTGGGCGCGAGGCGCTCGCCGAATTGTGGCAAGGTGGATGGAACCAGGAGCGCCCCGCTGGGCAACGCGGCGTCTCCGTGTTTGTGGAGGATGACTGATGAGAAGAAAGCTCGTTATTGCTGCTGTGAGGTGTTGACCTGTGTCTCAGACCACTGCGCCTCCTTGTCCGCCCCCCCTTATGAAGGAACAATGTCCCAGTCTCTGCTCTAAGATGCCGGCTCCGAGGGTATCTTCGCAGGTCTCCGGCCACCAGAGTTGGCAAACTTTGAAGACCTGCCATACGGGGGTGGGGGGGGAGGGTTTCAAACAATCAGGAATCGCCCTTGTAGAAGTCGACTGACTGTCTGAAGTAGTAATTATGAACTAGATGGACATGGCTTTGGAGTTTACCCCACTGTCACCTCACGGCAAGAAGGTTTGATACCCATTTTATGTGTTAGCTCGATCTACCCGACTTCTTACGGGTGTACGCTGCCTTTGACAACCCCACGACCTTGAGTGCAGTGGAAGCCGTGGTGGAAAATGTACAAATTGTGACTGAGCCACCAACCTTGTGCACATCCACGCCAATGTAAATACAGTGGCTAAAATCATGACAATAATGTTGCAGGTTTGAGTCACTTTGGAGCCAATACCTTTGACATTACAGAAGTTTGTTTTTATTTGTGCTGGACTCCATGGTTACCATATCCAAGTGCCTATTATTTTATGTTGTTTTGTAGCCATAAACTGCAGAGCAGTGGCACCGACTGAAAAATGTCAACACATTCCGCAATAACAAAGAGGCGAGTTGCACAATATGGGTGAACTGTCTCAGAGTCCTGGCAGACACCAGAAGTTCAGCTGCTGGGGTTCAAAAAACTCGCTAATCAACATGCTAGCTAGCTAGCTAGCTTGTAGGCTGCCCTGTGAGAACAAGCAACCGTAATTGGAGTTGTTAAAGAGTGCATAGTATTCAGTGAATTTCCTGAGTTTGGCCTTGAAGCGCCTTGTATATGTTTTTCTTGGGGCGTCCTTCCTTGACTTGTTGCACATCAGAGAAAACTTTGTTCTGCATTGCCTTGTACGTCTTGGTGTGAATATGTTCATGCATGCAAACTAACCTGCTCTCAGCTTAATTAACAGTTACACTGCGCCACCACAATAAAACAAAAACAACAACCACAGTATTTGTAGGACACAAATTGTTTTTTATACTAAATTACAGTCGCAGGCAATATTAGACTTCCGAACATTAATGTTCAATGTGTTCGCTAGTTTACTGGTTATGCATAGATAGAGTCCTGAATGTTGAGACCTGAATTTGTCGAGCTAATGAGGTTAACATGGCTAATGTGGTTTGTAGCCATTAGCCAGCACGGTTTACTGCTTGTCATTGTTTTTGCTATTCAGCCTCTGCCTGAAACAATGCCGAGCTACATTTAAAATTCTGTTGTACTTCTAGATGTTTTGATCCAATGAATCATCTCAGAGAAACTAAATGTGTGCTTCTGAGACCTTGTGGGACTAGTGAAACATTTAATGGAGTCAGTCTTTTTCCTGTGCAGGTTGTCTACCCGTGTGAAGGTCCAAACAGAATGTTTTATGCCACAGCGCTTATTGTTTGCCGAAAAGGGCCCGTGAACAAGATTCCCTGCAAGCAGCCGTCCCCAGTGGGACGCTCCACAAGCTGGCAGTTTACTCACGGCTTTTCAGGGAACCGTTATTGATATTTCTTTCCCTTTTTTTGCTGCACCTGCCCTCAACTTTGCAGCGCATGAGTAAATTCCCGTGGGACTTGTCAAAAGCAAACATGCATTGGAGTAGAATTGTCCTCCTGATTCCCTTTTCTAAAACTTCACCATCCAGGCATTTTTAGCGAAGAGACTTGTCTGCATTTTTACAGAGTCAAACCCAGTTCGATGACACGTGTATAAAACTGTTAATCTAATAATAAAAAGGTGCACTGGCCAATAAGAAGCCTGAAGAAAAGTGTAAATGGCCCATAACCAGAAACCACTCAACAGTTACACAATTGTCAATTCTGAGTTACTGCTGAGATCTCATTTTAAAACTAGCAAGAGAATAAAAACTCAGTTCATTAAAAAAACATTCAAACTAGCACTGGCTAAGTTTGCTCTGCCATTCATTTGCTACACAAATAAGTCACAATGTCCTACATGGAAGTTTACAAAAAGCCCTGTTACTCAGGGTCTATAAATCTGAAAGTACAAGGGCTGAAGCTCCTTGATTTCCAAATAGCATGCGTGGCTAACTCTTATAAAGCTCGTAATGTCTAGCCGCATGTGGCCAAACCTGTTGATCCTGCAGTGTTTGCATTCAGGCGCAGAATCACCAAAGAGGCTGTAAAAAAACGCAACATTAGTCCCGTTTATACTTTGGTTACGGGTGAAAATATCCACAAATGGGATAATCAAATTTATTTACTGCTACATAACCTCTAACGGCTAACGTAGTTTATTTATTTATTTTTGGTTCAGCTGAATTCTTTTAATCAACAAAACCCATTGCAGCAGGTGTTTGTGTGTGTTTGTGTGTGTTTGTGTGTGTTCACTCATATTGTTTTTTGTCGATTGAGCCAATGAGGTGCGTGATGAGCCTCCTCCAACGGTAAACATGAGCCGGCGCTGCTGGCGCTGCATGGAACTGCGCTAGGTGTCTCGACACGGCTTCACCTCACCACAGGACACACACACACACACACTCATACACACACACACACACAGCGAGCTGCAGCTACAGCTCATTACTGCCGGTTGAAATGGAGCGCGGCGCTCACACTGAGATTAAATGGGTAAACACCTCAAATGACGACAGTGTGCGGGCGGCGGCCTCCATGGCGCCAGCGGCAGGGTAGCACACACACACACACACACACACACACACACACACACACACACACACGCGCATATATGTATGTATATATATATATATACACACACGCACACACACACGCGCATATATGTATGTATATACACACACACATATATATACTGTATATGTCAGAGATCATGCTGGGCTTTTTTGTTACCCATCATTTTGACTGGTAAAGTCACAAAATTTCCGTCATGCTTCAATGACGTCATCCACGTAATTTAAATATTAATTAGAAGGTATCATTTTATACAGCTCGTTGTGTTTTACAAAAATATATGTCATTCAGTATATGTCATTGTTTGTAACACGACTCAACTTGCCTCTGGCCAGCTCATAAGTCGAACTGAGTCCACGCTGACTCACGGTGCTAATCAGCCAGGAACGTAACATGGCACGTAATGTACATGTAACATTTCCTTTAACACACAGACACACACACACGTGTGTGTGACACGTTCACACATTTGCACTCCAACAGCAACACACAACATAATTCTCACAACACAGAACAACACATTTCCCCCATGATTCCTGGCGGCTCTGGGTGCAATATGAACGCTTCACCGGCTGTGTCCTAAACGCACCACTTCACACCCTCCTCCTGGTCCACATTGGACTTCAATCGCGTGGCCGCTAGTGCGTCAGCAAATCCGGCTTTCTAAAGAAACCTCTGACACTCAACTGCCACATTTGTCTTCTGAGCGAAGCCGCCGAGGTCAAGCAACAAGAGAGACAATAGCCAACTAGCATTGTAGCGGTCGGTTGGACCGTGTTCTCTCGCGTTCTGTTCTGCTCTGTGGTTATTTGATGTTAATGGTGTCGGTGAACGTTGTCCAGTGAAGGCAACACACCTGTGATTGGCTGAGGTCAGGTGTGGGTGTGTGAGAGTGCGGAAGTGAGAGAGAGCGCTGAGACACGCAAAGAAACTGTCTGACATCTCAGCGCCGCGTGTCGGAGGGGGACGTTGCAATATGCTCATTGCCACCAAGTGGTCGGGGGTGGCATTGCAACCTGTCAAAATGACAGACGACCTTCACATTTTCCTGTCACCGTCAAAAATAATAATAATAAAAAAAGTCAATAACGGAAAATCTCCGGTTAACGCGACCTCTGGTATAGGAATATGAAGCGCTTGAGTGAAAGCCACATTGTATGTGTGCAAGAAAAATCTTCCAGATTGATCCACATTCGGCTCCGCAGCCAAAAACCCAACAGGGGGGTATATAAAAACACATATATGGCTATGTGAGGCAGGCTGAGGAGCGGGTTGTGTGTGTGTGTGTGTGTGTGTGTGGGAGGGGGGTATTCATCACCGTGGCCGGGGTTGTGAGTTTGGCTCTGGGTTACAGACAATGTTGTGTTTGTTTATTGTCGAGGTCTGCGGCCAGCTGGCTTTGCATCGCCACCACACAGGCAGCACGGTTGAGCCGGCACCTGGGAGGTCATTTCTTTCTTTCTTTCTTTCTTTACACTGCGTTTAATGCATTTGAGCTGCTGAGGGGAGGCCTCCCCATGGGTGCCCCCCCCCCCCCCCGGGTCCCTCCTCACCTCGGTAACCTCGATTTGTCGACATTTCAACTCTCACATGGAGTTAAGTTGTATTTCCAAGCGTCATTCTTGGGCTCCCATAAAAAAACAGACTTAACTGCTGCAATCTGCCAGTAAAGGTCCAATACGATGCAAACTTCTCCGTAGCAAAGCTTTCTTCAGTGACTCATGCTCAGTGAACTTTTTCATTTTGCATCCTCCACTTGTTTGGAACAAAAAGAAAGAAACCAAAAAATAACAAGGACCAGTGATCCCTCGCACCTGGTTTGTGACGACTCCCTCAGACAGCTGATGGTTCTGATGTGTTGTTTTTGCCCCCTTTCCAAAAATGTGGAAGGTGCAACAAAGCTTCGTTTTCAGCAGCTAGGTGTTTTTGCAGGCGGCTGTGTTTTTTTTTTTACATGCAGTCAGTCATTCAGAGATGATCCAGAGTAGTCAGTGATGAAAAATAAATATCATGACAATGGCTAATATATGACGTAATCGAAAGAAACTTAAGCAATATGGACCTCCAACATGGACCCCCATCTACATAAAGCTCAATGACACTCCTGAGTGTGTCATGGTCAGCAGTTTGAAAGATCTGGACACATTCACATAGCTTTTTGCTTTTACTTATGGGAGTTTGGGCTTGCCAGCTTAAATGTTTTGATGGTCTTATGTTTTGTCTTTTGGTTTTAGTTTTCTAATTAGACGTCTAAATCTGCAAATATTCTCTAATAATTTTATACTAAATGTCCATTAATCTCCCTAAGAAGGGACTGAAAGTTGCCCACTTGAATATTTGTAGTCTGAAAAATAAGGTAAACAATTATTTTGGATGATGATCTGCAAATAGTTGCCATTTATTGACAGTACGGAGGTAGACATACAAGGTTATAATATAATAAGACTGGGCAGAAACAGGCATGGGGAGGAGAGTTTTTTATGTACAAAATCACATTCCAAGAAAAATAAGAGCAGATCTGGAATGGCCAGATGTGGAGGCAGGATTCAGGTTCACTTGCCCCATCTAAAGCCATTAATAGTATGCTGCTGCTATAGACCGCCTTCCTCTCACACCATTTACCTTGATAGAGTGTGTACAATGCTTCAGCATGCCTCTGACACAGACAGGGACATTTATTTCATGGGAGACCTGAACATAGACTGGCTTTTAAAAAAGCGCCCAATGAAAAGGAAACTCAATGACACAGCCGCTGTATGTAACCCTTTTCAAACCATAAACCTACCAACTACAATACATAGTAACATGTCAACTTGGATCATATTTTCACCAATTCACCAGATACGTGTTCAAAAGTTATTTCAGTACCAATTGGATTTAGTGATCACAATATGATTGCGATGGCAAGGAAGGGCAACGTCCCTAAAATGAGACCCAAAGTTATACATAAGAGAATTTATAAACATTTCTGTGAAAACACATCTCTTGCAGATCTACATATACAGTGGAACAGTGTATATACATCCACCCTTACTGAAATGGCTCTATATGAATTCATGAAGCTATTTTCCCCTGTCTGTGACAAGCATGCATATTAGAAAACATACTGTCAGACCCACCAAAGCGCCCTTGCTTGACCCTGATGTGAGCGGTTTGATGAGGGAAGGAAAACACCATCATTTATTGAAACAGGTGATGACTTCATTACTAATTCTTTTAAAGAATGAACGCATAGATAAAGTTAATACTAAAAGAAAGGGCATGTTGCCTGTAAATGGTCAGTTGTCTGAATCTATAGCAAAAGAATGCAAATTTGAATTCTCAGTCACTAATATATTGGATACTTGAAAGTTATTATTGAAAGTAAAATATGACAAGCCATGTGCTCATGACAATCTACACAGCAGACCTTTAAAGCTTCCGGCTGGAATCGCAGCCGGTCCTATTTGTTCTATTTTCAACTTGAAAGGAATTTATCCTGAAGTATGGGAGATGCCATGGTCACTCCTCTACAGAAAAGCATGCACGAATCATTGACTGGGTCAAATAGCAGGTCAATCAGCACCTTACCAGTATTAGGAAAAGTTATGTAAACAGTCATATTCAACCAAATTCAAAGTGACTTTTCCATTAAAATGATTAACTCTGATTTTCAACACTCTTACAATACTGGATACTCAATATACACCGCTCCTACACAATTAACGGATGATTGGCTCAAACAAATTGACAATAAATGACTAGTTGGAACAGTGATGTTGGAATTTAGCTCAGCTTTTGATCGTATTGATCATGAATTGCTAACCATAAAACTAATGGCTTATAGATTTAAACTTTCAGCTATAAACTGGATGAAAAGCTGCTGTAGAACAGACAGCAATGTGTTGCATTCAATGGATCTCTCTCATGTGGCAAAATATTAAACTGTGGCCTCCTTCAAGGAAGCTGTCTTGGACCTTTGTTGTACTCAATGTTTGTAAATGATCTGCCATGTTTTTTCGTTTGTTTTTGTTTTTAAATGGTCGCAGTGCAATTTACGCAGATGACACTGCAATATATGCATCGGCAGAGAACGACACAGACCTAAGCAGGATTCTTCAGAATTCTGCAGAATATAATTTGTTTTTCCATATTGATGATCTCAATTCTTATGTATATGTTCTCGATCCGTCATTTTTGCAGAATGTGTCAGTGTGAGGGGCAGCCTGAAGCTTTAAGAAACCAGACATTCATTCAAACTTAACAATAAAGATTAAGAACACAAAGAATGATAATATGCTGTCCAATAATGAGCACCAAGTGTTTTTTGTGAACGGAACGGAAAGGAAAGGAAGGTTTTCACTTAAAGAATTATTATTTCCTGACAGTTTTCCATTCGGCGAGAGGTGAAATAATGTTGACAAGCGGAGGCAGATGGGGAGCGATGATGCAGCTCGGTACAACATGCAGAGGTTCTGTCTCAGAGAGGCCAGAAGGAAGAGACGGGCCCAGGTGGAGCTGACCTCTGCCCCCTCGGGCGCCTTGAGTTCCTCCACTGGACCTGCCTGAAACCTCTGGTATCTGCCAAGATAGGTCCACAGGAACAAGGTCTGAGTATGTGTGCGAAGAGTTATTTGTTTGTTGTCTTTTTTTCAGTCTGGATCGGTGGAGCAGATGGAACATTTGTTAAATTCTTTGGTTCCCCCTCCATCTGGTATTTAAAAAAATATATATTGAAAAAGAAAAAATGTCGAAAAATATTTTAAGGTTCCAAAAATTCAACAAATGAGCCCACCAGCTACAGCCAGTCAAGTCGGGTTTGCTGCTATTACTCAGCCTTGGTATTTCAATCCATGCTTCTGAAGTTTACCTTATATAAATACATATTAGTGATAGGAATTCTGGCTCTTTCTGAAAACTGGCTATTTTGGCTCCCAAGTGGCTCCTTTTTCTGCTTTTTCTGCTGCTTCTTTTATTTTATGACCAAAGTATGTGCTAAAATTAATAGTTGATGTTCATCATATCAAAATATTAAATGTGTATTATTTATACACTCAACATGGAACACAGTACTGTAGAAATAAATATAATATACCAATCCAAACACCCACCCTAATACAACTATGTACAAGTGAAAGAACACATCAACGAACATCAAAATAAAACCACAACATTTGCAAAACAAACAAAAAGCAGCTTTCAGCTAAAACAATTCAGTTTAGCCAAGACTATTCAACAAAAACTCTCTAAAAAAACATTTCTCTGTCACACAAAATCTCCGCTAAAATATCTTCTAAATCGCCGCCAACTCTGCGAGTGGATATGGATCAACCAGTTTTCTGGTTTACTTCCAGGATGTACGGCATAACGTCTATTATCTGCGCCTTTTCTCCATCTCTCCCTTTCTCTCCTTTATTCTCTGGCGCTCAGCGGTTAAGTTCTCAGCGCAGATAGACAGTGCCACACATCTTGACTAATTTTTTTTGTGGCTCCTGAAAAAAAAAAAAAAAAAAAAAAAACGGCTCTCATTGAATCAGGAGCCAGCTCTTAGAACTGGTTCGTTCGTGAACGATGACATGTACAAGCTACATTATTTCCTACAAGAAGTAAGCTATTAAGGTTGCCAGCTAGTTCAGAGTCTATTTCTTTCTATCTTCTGCTTGTTTGCTATGTGTCGGCGTGGAACGGAAAACCAGTGTTTTGCTGTACATGTATTTGACAAATGAAAATGCTTGAAAACGTTTTCTTTTCTGATAATACAATAAGTGCTTTTCTTTGCCTTCATTGCAACCATGAGGAGCTAGCTAGATGTCAGTTTTTTTTGTTTTTTTTTACAACCCTGACTCATGCATGTTTAGTGACATCGTTTGCATACACAAGTACGACAGGGAGAAGCTGCTGAGAGTATTCAACCTGTTCATATGTTTCCTCTAGTTCTTTGCCTCACACCTCCTGCTCGCATTGTTTTCTTTTCTTTCCTCTTTTAATGTGTAGCCTCACATTTTCACCTGCTTCTTGTTAAAAATCCCTCAGTGCTTCAGGCAGCAGGCTCCTGCTCTCCATCTTCCTTTGTGTGTGTGTGTGTGTGTGTGTGTGTGTGTGTGTGTGTGTGTGTGTGTGTGTGTGTGTTGTTTGTTTTGTTCTTTGTGCTCGGACCTTAACATTTGGGTTTTCAGGATGTTGCCTGTGAAATTGGATTTTGAATTTTCTCCTCTTTCTTTGTTGGCTTTGCTTACCTCGTGTCAGAGTGCTTCACAGTTGTGACCCCCCCTCGGAAAAGTTCTGTGAGTCGTAAAGAAGAAAACCTGTTCCAACTGGAAGGGCCTGCATTCAAGCCCCAAAGTCACATTTCGTTTGTCTGGTGGGTGCAATTGTTTCTTCTTGCACAATGCAACAAAGACCAATCAAAGTTTCATTAAATGAAGAAGTGGTGGGGAAATCCAGAAATCATTCATTACAAATTCATTTAGCTGACATAAGGAAGGAAGCAAACATTGGTTTATCCAGCTTGTGCAAAAATCAGGCAGCAGCCTGTGGTTTCCACTTTCAGTGAAGAAAAGTTTATCCCTTAAATTGGTGTCTGTTTGCTGCATGTAACGATATGTTTGTTATTGAATTGCCTTTGGTTGTCCTCAGGTTTGTTTGTTTGTTCGACTCTGGACGATATTCCCGTATCATATGCAATGACACATCATATTAGATATGATACATACAGTATATGTACAGTGTATATATATATCTATCTATACATATATATATATATGTATATATATATATATATATATATATATATATATATATATATATGTATATATATATATATATATATATATATATATATATACATATATATATGTGTGTGTGTGTGTAGAGAGAGAGAGAGAGAGAGAGAGAGATGTATACTGTAGATAGATAGATTTGTGTTAAAAAGAAATCTCCTGTAAACGCCACTGCAACCAGCGTCTGTGAATTACTGCAGAGCAGTGCGGCGCAGGCCTTGGTGCTCAAACCTCCGACCGACCTCTAGGGGTTGTTCCACACGCCTGCCTACAGCTCAAGTCATAAAAAATGCATCTCACGTACGTTCGACATCGGAGGCGGAGGCGGCAACACGGGACCTTGTCAGCACGCACCCGCCAAGAACTTCAGAGGTTTGATTGAATTATTTTCTATATAATTTATGTTCTCAACTTGATTCTACTGACCTTTTTTTTTTTTTATAAAAAAAAATATTTATAGACTTTTTGTGAGCAATTTGTAAACATTTCCCCCACCCCGATCATTTTGACGACATTTGGCATTGCATCCCGCTTTTTTTTTTTTTTCTATTTTTTTATTGCAGCCAAACAAAATTCTCATATCTGTTCTAACACACACCCTGGAACATCATTAACTCAGACATTAGCACAGAGAGCTGCTTTATTAAGGGTGGCATTTAGCGTGGAGATCCTTGCACCTCGTTCAAGACAAATGCCAACGTGCGTTGCAACCCCCCCACCACCACTCCCACTCAGCCCCCTCCACTCCCCCCCAACCCCCACCCCCCATGATATCCTGACATCTGTGGAAAAGGTTAATACAGTCCTTTGGTGGGAGATGATGCTCCAGATGCTCTGGGCTTCTTTTTTTTTTTTGGTCTGTGTGGTGCAAGACTGTCCAAAGACAGGCTTGCGGTTTATCTTTGTGCCTGTGTGTGTGCACAGATGGCAGTTTTTACTTTTGCTCGTGTGAAAAAAGAGATTGGGGTTCTGTGCAGAGGAGAGAAGAGGAGTGAGGATAAAAACGAAGAAGGCCACCGGAAGTAGAAAGGGCGGCTTAATTGGATATCAGATTCTATCAGGAGTAGAGACCGAGGTGTCAACCAATGGGGAAGCTGGGGAAATTTAATTTGGGGGTGGGGTGCATTTAGCAATGGACGTGCAGTGAAGACGGAGAGGCAGAGAGAAGGACAGAGGCATTGGAGTGTGCAGGCACGCACGCCAGATACTGGATTGACCCCCGTGGTGCTCGCGTTCCTCAATCACTTCATCAGTGATTCAGACCTGCGACTTTGTGATTAAAGTGCCCCACCGTCGATGCGCGTTAATCACATATCGACTGCCGTAGGGTCGTGTGCAAGGTTGGAGGAGGGGGGGAGCACTGTGGGAAAGTAAACACTACCCAGCTTTGGGGAGCGGGTTTAGAAAAAGGATACAAATTGTTGGCTTTGTTGGAATTTTGGGAAAATAATCCAGGATGTTTCATGTATTAGTCACTAACAACATTCTTCTTCTTCGCCCCCCCAAAAAAAATTGCTTCCGGGCTTCAATCGAAGAGTCGGTCTGTGCCCGATATAATTCTGACAGTCACTTCAACAAACCAATGCGTCCTTATCTCAGAGAGACACCTTGTGTCTAATAGTGCAGTTTAGTGATTGTCTGACAGCTCTGCTGTTGCCTCCCATAGTCAGAGCGCCACAGAACCTCCTGTCAGCTTCTGGGTGCGGCCGAGCCCACAGCGGAGAAGTTTATTACTTTGTCCGCTCGGGACATTGGGTTCGATACAATCTAGTGGTGGAAAAATGCCACCTCTTGACCTTGTAGCACGTTGATGACCAACATTGGTGGTGCCCAGTGGTCAATGATTGCAAATCCTGAGGTGAGGTGGAAGGGGCAAGAGTGAACCACGGTTTGGCTTGGCATACCCGTCACCTTGTGGAGTTACCACCTAATTCCATACTTGTTCTTGTCCTGCAGCCCTTTTAAAGTCCCTTCCTGGTACATCGGGTACCATGCTGATACTTTGTACCCACCAAAACAACCATCATGTATGTGCTCCAACCCCCTGATCAAGCATGCTGGAGATCCGCTTGATCTCTTCTACTTGAAATGCCAGTACTATTAGATTGCCGTACTGTTAATTGTCCTCGTACGTCCGTAAAGTTGTCGCGCATAGACAACCGACCACTTGATTGAATGTTGAACAAAATTCAACAGTTTTACCCGGCAACACTTTTATTCATGACAAGTGTCTTGCCCCCTTGTCAAGGCCATGATTAATTTATAGCGTCTGCAGACCAGCGTTGCTCAATTTCCCGCTCATACCCGAGTTGTCAGATCAAAAAATATGTGAGCTTATTGCCCGCAGTTTCACCGCTGCCATTTCCCAAGCTAATGAAGTTATCAGGGACCAGTTTTTCCACAGCACTAAATGTCAAATGCAAATGTCTTTCGTGTTATTTCTTTGTCTTTTCCAGACCAACTTGCAAAGTGCAATAAGCGAAATCTGCAGGATTGCGCTGCTCAGTCCGTGGAGAGAATCTGACGTGCACACTAATGATCAAACTGAGTCGGTGGTGAGTGAATTCGACTTCTTTTCAGAGCATATTTTCTTGATTCTGGGGCACAGCTGTGGGACCACGGCAAGGTTGTAGATACCACATTCATCTGGAGTCCCACAGATGAACATTTTTAAAGACGTACTTAGCTACAGACGACGTAAGAAACCAAAATTGGTGTTTTGCTTCCACCCTCCTCGCCGCTTCTGCTGCTCCTGTGGCTTGATGTCAGTCAAAATCAGCCACAGCAAACGCAACACACCATCCCTCGGGATATTAAAACAGGCAAAAACCCTCAGAAACAGTCACGCCTGTTGTTTCTTTTTCTTTTCAAACGGCGCCTCCTGCTGTGTGCTGCAAATCAAAGGGAAAACCTGGCTGTAGGTAAAAGATTTAATTAGAGTTTTTCAGTTTACCGCCTTAGGGCAGAAGGTAGCCTCAAGAGACAATTTAAAACAGATGTCAGGTTTTTTTTTTTTTTTTTGCTTTGTTTTGTTTGAAATTTAACCCTTGGACTTAGCACTGCTTTTAGGTGCTTATGTGTTGAAGGGGAACATTTAACAGGTGGAAAGATGAGAGATTCAAGAAGAGTCGGCTCAGACAATAACTGCTACTACTCCTTGCAGAGTAATTGGGAAAGATGGTGTGAATTCAATCTCTTTATAGTCCAAATGGGTGACTTGTTGCAGGTGCAGGTGTTAATTAGGTGCACGAAGCCAGTGGCTGACTTTTGAAGTTAGTACACTGGGAAAAATATGATGTACAGTGCAGCCAAGGGGGAAATACCACAGTGGCCTCAACAGAAAGGGCCCTAGATGATTGAAGACACATCCTGCACATTAACGTAACAACAGCTTGTGTGTTCATTCAGGAGTTCCAGGGAAGCAGCTTCATATTCTAAAATTCCCACAAATACAAAAAGTTCCAAAATTTGAATGTTTTGGCAAAAGAAAAACAGCCCGTAAATCAGAGATCTTACCGTCTGCTGTCTTTTTATTTTACTACTACCTCAACTTCTACTTCTGGCTACTGGACTGACTTCAAACACACTCGAATTGCGACCTGTGAGCAGATCGTGGCGGACATCGCGAGGCAACGCACGCAACCTCGCCCCCCCCCCTCCCCTTTTCTTTGCTCTAAATGATTAATCTGCTCAGATTTGGGAGAAATGATTTCCCGTAATGAAACAGACAGCGCGGATGATTTTTCCATTCATCTCGGGGGCCGACGAGGCTGCGGCCCTTCTCTTCGCGGCAGACAGCTTGTATAAACACTGCCAATGAGTTTTGAGTTTTCCCATTACCCCCTAATGCCCCGTCCCATCATCATGTGGCGCTGGAGGCAGCCCGCTTGGACAGACAGTCCGTCTGGTAATGAAGGGGCCGCGGATTCAAGGCGCGGGACGGCAAAAAAATAAAAAGCCAGGCAATGGCTCTGTTCGCTGCCGTCGCTCTCCTTAATCAATTTACAGGTCGTGAGCAGCGGGCTCGGCGAGATGATTATTGTTACAGCGTGATGGCCGCGCTCGCCGCTCGGTTGTCTAACCCCACTAACACCCCTCTGGAGCAAGGCGGCCAGATTGAACGATAAAGCCCCCCCCCCCCCCCCCCCCCCCCAGCAAACCACTCCAACCCCACCCGCCCGCAAACCCATCCTGATTTAGAGCCCCTCGTAAAATTGATACTTATTTTTTTCTCTCTCTTCTCCGCTGCTCACTGAGGTGCGATATCATAAACTGCTCCTCCTCCTCCTCCTCCTCCTCCGACGACTCTCCTCCGCTACTCTGCCCCCGTTTCTCGTTTGGAGATTTAAGGCTCAGGGTCTCAGGGGTCACTGAGCAGAGCTCGCTCAATGTCACTGATCATCAGCCGCCCCGCGTCTGAAGTCTGGAAATCTATCGGAGTGGAAAGCAGAAAAAAAAAGAAAGAAAGCAAAGAAAAAGAAAGGAACCGCGAACCGAGGGAGGGTTGAGCTAAAATAACGGAGAAGCTGAAGGATGTATGACTGCAGCAAAATTCTCATCTTACCAAACTTAAGTGGGTATTCAGGGCCTATTGACCCCACCCACCTTCTAGTCTGCCACCTTTCCCCCCTCTCTCCTCTAGCTAACGATAACGCACGGAGACGCTCCAGGTGCAAAATAGATGTTATTTATTGTCTCTTTGTTAGTAGTAGTCTGACAGCTGCATACCTGCCGCAACGTTCAGCGCTCAGGTCAGAAGCTGTCAGGGAGCTTTCAGACGATAGACGCACGATGGAGAGAAACAAGGCCGATGGTTTTATGGAAAACACAGCGCAGAGGGAGAAAAACAGTTTGGATGGCATCTGGATACATTGGCATGCCACAGGGAACGTTCCCGGAACCTTTTGTTGTGAGGTGGGGTGAAAAATGAGGAAGGTGATTGGACCAAACCCTGCATCAGTCGCATTGAAGCTCGTCAGTTTGATTCATTGTTCTGCTAGTTTAGCCAGCTTCTGATTGGTGTGAAGTGTGACACATGACTTGCACCCTGGTGCTCCGGAGGAGGGGGAGACTGTGAACGAAGACCCCACTTCTTCCACCTTCTGAGTGTGCTGCATGTTCTTCTCCCGATTTGCTCCAGGGAAAAGAGGAGACCCGCTGTTCCATTGTTCCCTGCACAGTAGGTGTCGCCTTGTGCCCTGAATGTGACCCAGCCCCAGTGCATCAAATGAGTCTCCATGAAGACGGAGGAGCTCCCTGCAAGGTACACTGGACAGGGAAGGACTTGGGCGATCGGAATTGTGACACTGCTGTGTTGAAAGAGTTTCTTGAAACATCTTTCATTGTCACTTGCTGTTCATCCCAATTGCCTCCTTCTGTGGGCTTCACAGGGAGCTCGGGGCAGTTGTTTCTTGTTTCATTGCAACTGCGCAACAACCGATTGGTTAAGTTGTCCATTGTAGACTTCAGAGTCTCCAAGTTAATGTTAAAAATGCAAAAAAGAAAGAAATGAATCTCGTACTACACTTCTGTGTGAACTCTTCGCCTGGTTTTACACGGCTGTTGGCGCTGCGAGGGGCCACTCCTCCACTTTATTACCTTGCACCAGCGTCTGCACTCCCACCGGGGCCCACCGCGCTTCGGTGCCTCGTCGAGGACGTGCGCATGTCTAATGCAGCGGAAGGGACATGACCTGTGCTTGCACACTCGAGATAAGACAAGAGGTCCGGAAGGGGCTTGGAAGAAGTCTTATCTTATGTGACTGCTTTTAATTGCTGGAATGAACATTGGAACAAAGTACTTCCTTTTTTTTTTTTTAATCCAGTACTCCATATATTCTCATCATCACTGGTTAAACACTGAGAAACATTTTCATATTCTGATTCCATCAAAGTGGAACTGGTTGATCTTATTCCAGCTTTGTTGTTTTTTTCCATGGTTTTCTTTGATTTATGTGCAAGCCATCACTTTGAGGAGGACTTGTATCGCGAGATTCTTTCGTAAAGCCGTCCTTTTTCTGTGACCTCTCTTTCTCCTTTAGTTGAATTCCTTCCTCCTCTGCTGTCTCAAGCTCTGTATCACCAGATATTAATTTCAATATTTGAGTGCGATAGTGAATAATTGGTTCAGTTGGTGCTCGGACAATGTTTCTGGGAGTTCCGTCCTTTGCATTCGTGATGACGTTTGTTTGACTCAAGCGGCGGTTTGCAAGGCGCAGCGGGCGTCGTCCACTTCAACTCCGGCTGTCCAAGTTTCCCTCCTTTACCTGGACATCTCGTCTTCACACCTTCTCATGGTTGCTCAGCCTTGCTCTTCTTGCCGATGAGACGGTGTGAGAAACTTGGAACTGTCTACTTGAGCGAGTTGATCAAAGTGAATCTGACTTGTGAGTCATTTGTGGGGAAAATTTCACCCACTGTGATGCTGAATTCACACTGAACCGGCAAGCGTCATTGTGTACGTGCTATCATGGCGCAAGAGCGCACCGCTGCGCAACGACCTGAGCGGCGTGCAAGGTGGGTGCCTGCCGCCGCTGCGCCTTGCACTTGATTAAAAAATGTTTTAATTCGGGCACACACACGCTGTGACGACATCTTGTCGCATCCAATAGGAGAGCAGCCAGTTCTGAAAAAAGTGGCCAGATGAGCAGGGCATCAGTTAGCGATAGAGCAGGAGTCTGAGAAAAATAGTGGAAAAACTTATACATTTTGTCTTGCAGTGTCCCGAGCTCTGGAACTCAAGACTAGCTTAAAATATATGGCCACTCTGCTTGGTTCCAGCGCTCTGACGTTCTTGTTAGCTCCGGTGCTCGTACTAACTGCAACGTGTTTTGCAATCAGGTGGTACCGGAGGCTTGAATAACTGCGGTGGAACGCAAACTCGTTCGCACACAACAGCTCCCTCATCCTCCCGCTTGCTAGTCAGTGCGTGGCTATCCATCTTGCTGGAAACTCGTGCAAAGTACGTTCCGTGTTGTCTAGAGTATAAAATACAATGCGATAATGTCCCGACCCTTATATATATGAAAAAACAACAACAACTTTATGTTCATATATTGTCAGGCACAGTTTGATGTAGAGAAGTTTTTTTTTTTAACACATATTTAAAACACTGGTGCCCTCCTGTGCATTTGGGTAGCCCTGTTGCGTGTTGGTTTATCCAAGAAGGAGTCATACAAATATCCTAGAAGGTTTAATACTGAAAAAACAAGCAATCATGTACATGGATTCTCCGTTGTTTGGCCGGAGGAGCAGTCCCAGTTGCACCACGAAGGAAAGTCTCCAGGTGACCTCCCAAGGGGAATGAAGATCCTGGCACCAGACAGAGTTTATATGGGTTAAACTCCTGACTGATTGGCTCTTGTTTGTTTGCAGGGAGAGGTCGTGGTTGGGTCTTAAACCCTCTGGTCGGCTTCTTCTGGACCCTCCTTACGATTTGGGTCCAATACACGCAGTTGACGTCCTGAGAGTGTGATAGATAAAGAGAAAGAAGGAGGGAATGCCACCTGAACAGGAAAAGGTCAAAGTCCCCTTCCTACCAATACGTTTTGGAGGAAGGGCAGTGTTTAGTTGACTGACCACACACTTAGCATTTAGAGAACAGTGCCCTGTTTGAATGACCACTCAACTCAGTACTCAAAGAACAGTGCTGTCTGTTTGAGTGACCACTGTCTCTGCCTTATCTTTATTGATCACTACCTGGACTTATGGACATTTGCCTGTGTTGCCTGCAGACACCCTGTTTTTCACCCTAACAGCCCCAAATTTGTTTGAATTGTTAGTTTTGTGAGTGGGGTGGGCGACCATATTGTTGATTTTTCCACAGGGTTAATACAGATCTCTTCTCTGCAGTTAGCTAGATAGCAGTAGCGGTTTCTCAATTTAATGTAAGATATAATAGAATGCAGCAATAAAATAAAAATGACCTCATTAGAGAGAAGGGAAGGAACATTTACGTTTTTACTCCATCATCCCCTGGATATCTCCACATTTCCTGGTTCACTTTGGCACTAGTCGCTATGTCTGCTGCCTGTCAGTGAACTTTGTCTGCTTGCTCCACTTATAAGAAAGCGCACACTTCTGGAAATCAGACCTTTGTGATTTCACAATGGGCACTGGGGCCTCTACCAGGTCAGCGGCAACACGTCCAGCTGAGACTGCCTGGTTTCTATCCCCTTCCAATATGTGGAGGGCACGACAGCTGTCGGTACGAGCTGACATTGAGGGTTTTTAGCAGAAGGCTGTTCATGCACTGTCTTCATGCTCTCTCTGAATAATTTGTTCGTTGTGCTGCTGTCCAGAGAGAGAAATAAATACATGAATTGGTTTAATCATTCCCTCCCCCGCCACTAATATATATGTAAGACTGCTAAGCTACACTAGCTATGCGCCAAAGTGAAGTTGACTTGTGTGGATCTCTTGACTCGTGCTTCTGCAGATGAACCACAATAATCAATCCAACGATTCGACAACTCGTGTCACAGAGCTGCTCATTGTAGGATTAATTTTTTTTTTTTTTGGTTTTGTTTTATTTTGCTAGTTTTACATTAACAACTCCATCTTTCTGCCTGTTGAGGATCAGACATCTACACAAGCCGTGCGCAGCACAAGGCATCGTGTCTTCGAGGCGGAGCAGCATAAATACGCCATGCGGTGTGATGTTGACCCTGGCGTGCTGTGGAGGCTGGCAGAGGTAGGGGAAGTCGATAAAGAGGCGATGAAAACTGTGGGCAGGAGCAAAACGGCTACACTGTCACACGCTGCATGCTAATAAATAGCGCCAGAGGCATGAAATGTTCTTTCCGCGCCGCTCTGAGACGTAGCATGCGGCAGTCCTGGCTCTTAAATATACAAAATGCTCACGAGAATTTGTGTTCCTCTCCCGCCTTGGATGAGAAGGAGCCTGTTTTAAGCGCAGCGCTCACGGTTCACCAATTAAGACTCACAGAGCTCCGAAAACGTGCACTCGCTCCCGACGTGTCGAGGGTTGCAGAGTAATTACAAACAACATTAAAAATGTAATGGAGCGATTTTGCTCCAGGGGCCAGATGGAGAGCGACACGGCGGCGTGGGGGGATGCAGAACTGATGAGAGGGACAATAATAAGAGCAGATGAGCAGAAGAGGTGTAACAGGCCTTCTGACACAGCATATACATGCATATAACAAAACTGACTCAAACTACATACACGCCTTACTAAGTTTAGTTACATTTTCGGACCAGGAAATGGAGTTGGGTCCATTCTTTTAAAACTGCCTGTCGTGGTTGTTGTTCCCGTATTGTGTCAAATGTTCAGTCATTTTAAAACATTCAATGCATTTCTTTTCATTTACATGTTTAATACAAAACTTACACATACTGACACACTGACAACATTCTTAGTCACATGATTGCCAGTTGACTAAGGGTTTGAGGGTCCAGGTAGTAAATGGGATTGGGTGGGTCCCACTTTGTATTTGGATAAAAGAAAACAGATGAAGGTAATATTATGTTTAATCTAGATTCTTGTGCATAAATATGCTGAAACCAGTCAGTCAACCCGTGCATAAGATGGGCAATGTATGCAGAACATGCTGTGTAAGTTCTGTGCAGAGTATTATGATACCTAAGAAAAGACACAGGAATGCATCCCTCGTAAAACAGTGACCCTTGGACCGCCTGCAAGGACAACTGGTTCTTTTTCTATGTATATAAGCACAGCAGTCAGACTTCTTTGATTATGATATTAGGGCTTAAACTCGACCCAGAACTCCGTATACTTGTATTCTGAATTGCCTTCTAAAGATGAGATGGGCATTCTTCTCCTGAAACTCTTCATTCACCGGCACGACACTAGAGAATGAGGCCATCCAGCACAGACCAGGTTCAGTCACTTGCTTAGACCCGGACAAAAATCACACCATGCGAGCCGCGCTTCGGTCGTTTTACACGCGGCTCATGGTTTCCCAGCAGAGTGTAATAAAAAGGGGATGCTCACTGAAACCAAGGGGAAATTGGATTTTTATGGCAGCTCATCAAATACAATTAAAAGTTTGGGAGGTAGACGGCGAAACCAGCTCGAGTTTGAACAGGAGAAGTGGCTCGGCAAATAAATATGTCTCCACTCGGAACACATTGGGCGAGAGAGATTTGTGTTAGTTGATGCGATGCAGGGAATAAAAAAGGAAAAAGAAAGAAGCCGTACAGTCTCATCTATCCAAATCTACTCTGAGGCCACCTTTATTCATTTGCTTATCTTTTCCTTTATAGATGTCTTTTAGCTCAAGCTTTTTTTTTCTTCCCAGCCATGACCTTGGTCAAATCAGAGTTCCTGAAAAAAAAAAAAAAAATAAAAAAACAATTTGGAGATTAGAGCCACATCTGGTGGCCCTTGGCGGCAGATGGAGGTTCCTCAGTATTGATCTCCGTCCACATGCAGCCACCTGGAAAGGCAAATGTAAAACTGCAAATGTGCAAAATGTAAAACTGCTTGCAGAGGAAGCGAGACACAGCCGCGTGTTGAAACCCCCTCTTAAAGGTCCACTGGGTCAGATTTAAAGGCCCTGCGGCTTGAAGTGGAACATTTTTGTTTGTTTTTGGTAGAACGAAGTCAATATGCATAAGCGGTTTGTGCTGTTACAGTGACAAAGATACAAGATAAAGGAGTTTGACGTCAGAAAACAATGCTTTCTGACACTAGATGCTGCCACATCTTCACCACGGGTGCTTTAAAAACAAAACAAAAAAACTCATTGCAGATTTTGGCCAATGTAAGAAGGCTACCTGTTATCTTTTGTTATCACCGTCACAGGTTCAGTTTCGGTTCATCAACTTTACTTTTACTATTATTTGTTGCTTCCCTTTATTGTGCCCCTTTTCTTGCACATTGTTTTGTTTTTGTCAGCTTACTGACTTATTTTTATTGCTGCCCTCTGTTTGTCATGTTTGACTTCACACTTCCTGCCCCTTATTTTACCTCTGCTTTTTTGATCAGGTGCCTCAGTTTTCCCTGCCCTCCCTTGTGTCTGTCTCCCTTTTGTGTTTGCGTCTCTTGTGTTCCTTGTGTAAATGGCGCGCCCTTGGCTTTGTGTGTTTTGTTGAATCTTGGAATCTCCTTCTTTTTTGTATCGTCAGGTCATTATTGTCAAAATTGTTTTGGAGGGTGTGAAGCTCGTAGCAACAGCAGTGAGGGTTCTCTCGTTCCTCTGGTGAGTAAAATGGTTCCTTCAAACATTTTTTTTCACATTGTTTTTTCAGTTTCCATTAGATTATAAGGTATATTTTGTAAAAAAAAAAAACAACAACAACAAAAAAAAAACAACAACAACTGTACGTGAAAATTGACTCATTTTGCTTGCCTTATTTTTCAAAGAGCATGTGCACACACACACACACAGTTCTGGAATTCACCCCTTTGTGATATCATAAAGCAGTGTTTTTTTTGTTGTTTGCTAAATATGTTTTCTGGAGATCTGTAGAATTTATTAAAAAAATAAATAAATAAATGAATGTTATCATAATAATTTCCATTGATGTAAAAAGCTCGAAGGTCATTATGGGGCCCTGCGGAACATGGCAATACAAGAGACGAGTCACGGCGATGTTCAGAGTAACTGAAGACGCGATCTGTGGGGAAAAGTTGCAAGCAAGCGAGTGGCGAGTGCTCTGGAAATAAACAGTCATCAATGGACGAGTTGCGCACCCTGGACAGAACAGAGCAAGAGAAAATGTGACGCCGATCGGGAACAGAGACGGAGGGGACGTTAACCCGGCCACCACGCCGCCTGCCATCCACTGACATTCAGATGTAATTCAGTCATTTGTCAGCCACATCGGCTGGCTAATGGACTGGGAAGGCGTCAGAGATACAAGCCCAGGAAATCCTTCCGTTTTTAATCTTGCGGCAGACACAATCAGGCCTGCTTACCGAGAGAGCTGCTGGCTGACAGTGGCGGCGCTGACACCGGCAACGGTGCCGCGGCCAGAACTGATGGCAGGAGCAGGGCGGGGGCGAGGGAGGGGGAGCGGCGCCAATAATTTGAGGGTTAGAGGGAATAAAAGATTGCTGTAATCTCATAATGGTACGCGGAATCTGATAACGCGGAATTGCATTACCTTTGAGCGTGGCACCGGGCCCGACTCCTGCTGCAGTGAGCACCGCTGGAGGGGGGAGGGGTCGGCCTCACGCTGGCTCCCTTCCAAATTTGAATATTTGTGTCTTGAGGAGGCAAAGATGAGCTCATTTGTATCGCAAACACAATAACGGCGGCGGGATGTTTGCTGCGAGCGCACATCAGCGGCGCTGTGCTCTGATGATAATGGGGAGTGAGACTGAGCGGCAGAGCGGAGGTTACTGTTGCTTCTGAAGCTGGGAGAACGTGACCCAGGTGCCAAAAAATCAGAGTGCTGCATTTAGAGCACCCAATGAAAGTTCAGAGGGGTGATCATTTGCAATTAATTGCATGACCTTTTCACTTTACAGATAAAGAGGCCTCAGCAATGAAGCAAGTTTGCCAAAAGCAGTGACTTGCTCAAGCTGCTCTGGAAAAAAAAAAAAAAACTCGGAAGAAGCAGCTGTGCTACAAGTCCAGAGCATTGTCTGCCGCTATTAAAGAGATGATCGTGGATGCTGTGGTTGCAGCAGGTTTTTTTTCATAATGCTGCAGTGACCAGCCCACAGCGGCTAATGTTACCCCTCGGACTAACGATCACGTGCCGGGGGAGCAGCGAGACAGCAGCTGAAAGGAGGAGGCTTGACAAATCCAAACGGATCAAGAAGGTCCAGCTCAGTCTGTCCTGGGATGGATGCCCTCTGGAGTGCGTGAAGGTGGCGGGAGAGGGAAGGGTGGCAGTCAAGCCGTCCTCCATGAGTAGCAACATCTCCCAGCCGCTCCACTACACACTCACGTCGCTGAGGAGCTCCATCAAGAGTGTGTGGAGGAGAGGCATGGCAGGTCCTGCCTTCCTGCAGCTGTTAGACTCTACTGCAAACACCTCTCCCTGTGAATGACTGCATCAAGCGGACTAAATTAAAAAAAAAAGGGCCTGCAGAAGCAAGCACACATGCTTCTGTACATATGGACATTGTTTATACTATTTATTATAACAAAGATGATACTGTTTACTATTTGTATATTGTTTTATCTGTAATTCCTGCTCCTGCAATGTTCAATTACTCCACCAGGACTAATAAAGTCCCCCCCCCCCTCCCCCCTTCTCCATTTTCTTCTTCTTCTACGTCTAGGCTGGCTGCAGGCACACCTGATTAGCTCCAATGCAGTGCAATTTTGTTTATTATTTTAGCAACCGTCAGCAAATGTTGTGTGGCAGAAATCGGACTTAAAATCAATTTTCAATTTGGTAGATTTTTTTTTTTTCCATTTAGCTGTAAAATAAAAAAGTGAGATTTGTCTGCACACCACACCCAAACCTCTCCAGCTTGGATATTTGGTTTTGCCCAAATAAGACCTGCCAGACGATAAGTCACCTGCAAGTCTCCCAGTTTCTCCCTGTATTTGCAAGAAGCACCCATAGCAGTGTACGAAGAGAACACGAGTTGAGCTAAAAGAATGAAAATGTCTTGCCAACAGAAGGTACGCTACTGCTAGGCCTCCAGCTCCACGACTGGCGAGTCACATAATGTCAACTGAAGGGAAGTTAGTCCTACTTTCGCCTTGCAAGCTAGCTTGTTGGCAGATTTGTTAGTTGGAAAGCAGGCTACTTTGCAATCATATCATATGATGAATTCAAATGAAAGAAATCAATCAAAAAGAAAGGCCTTAAAATTCATTAATAAAGATATTTAAAGATCGAAAGTGCATAGGATTCAACAAAAACATTTAAAAATAGAGGGTAATAATAATAGTAATAATAAAATGTTAAAAGCCAAAGTGAAAAGATGAGCTTTGTGTGTGTTTTTTTGTTTGTTTGTTTGTTTGTTTGACCATACCTGTGAACAGGCATGCTATGCATCAGTTTTTGTCACTTTGGTGCAAAAAAAAAGCAGTTATTTAGTTGATTTCCAGTTTCAGGAGGCTGAAGCTGAAATTTTTGTTTTTGTGTTGTGAAATGGCAACAACATAAAAGAAGAGAGTAGAGAGTACACTGGCAAATGCACATGCAAATAAACGGACACTCAGATATTCAGCATGTCTGTTTTCCCACTACAGGGGAGAACACTCAGCCAAAACTCATCTCACGTTGTTGAGTTGGATATCAGAGTGGTCCCTCCTCCAAGGAGGAGGCACTTGAACCTCTCCAGGTACTTTGCCAGGAAGTGCTTTGGGCGACTGAGAGGCTCAAATGATATTAAAAGAAAATGGATTTGATTTCAAAGGACGCTCGCCGTATTAGTGCAGCCGCAGCACCAACCTGTTTAATCATTGTTACAATTAATAGAGCATAAAATACTCAATGGCAGGCAAGCAGAAGTGAAATAATTATTTAAAGGTAATAAATGTTAAAAAGCCGAATTTAATTGGAAGCGTGACTGAGCTAAAGAAAAAAAGAAATGAAAATATCTCAGGCATAAAAACTCCTGTGCCTTTTTAATTAATAGATTATTATTTTTTTATTCAAGGAAAAAAAGCATGTTGTGTTTTTTGAGTGTAATTTTACAGACGTTTGAAGGCCCACTGTGTAAGATATGCCATAGGTTCCGTTTTGGTGCCTCGTTTTTTGTTTTCAGTAATTCATCATTTTACTGGTATTAATTGTGAAAAGAATTAAAACGGCTTCTGCAGTGTTGAAGCTGAATCCATTTTCTGTTCAGTATACTTTGAGATTCTCCTCGGTCATCCAGAGCATTTTTTGCATTTATGGTGGTGGGTTGTGGCAGCACCACCAGCGCCCTAATGCTCTGCCTATCTGCAAGCCTCAGCCTCTGTTTATTTGCATTTGCTTGGTTTTATATTCAAATTCGTTAATCGCCCCTCCCAGTGTTTGCCACCGTAACAGGATGATCCTGCGAGTGCTGTTGTTTTTTGGGGTCTCCGGTAGCATCTCCATTGGCTACACGGTCCAGGGATTGAAGCCAGGCTGGAGCAGTTCAAAGAATCCACCAATTTGGCAGCACATAGGGTTTAGTTCCCACCCCTCTCCTAGCCAGTAGTCTTTGGACTGGAGCTTGCTGGTGAGCATCTGGTGGCCAGACCTCGCTCTGTGGGAACAACAAGGAGCCAACGCCCTTTGGGCCTGCCGCCTGCTGGGACAGGTATCGGGGTCAGCTGCAGTGTTTCCAGGTGGTGGCCGATGGGAGGGTACCTCAGTGTGCCAGCTCTAGGCATTACTTACAGGGAAGAAGACTTCAGGATGAAGGATTTCTGTTGTTTTGCCCTGAGACCTTCACCCAGGATCCCTGTTGACACACTCAAAGGTCCTGTCGAGCATAAGGGATCTACTCATCCTGGATAAAGGGAAAGCATTCAGTGGAATAATCAATTCTTCATCTTGGATTTCAAGCTTGGGCTCTTGCTCATCCACCTTGAAAAGCTCCTCTCTCTCTCTTGTGTCTTCAACCGGTCTCCACAGTGAGCTACCATCAGTATCTTTTATGTCGGAAATGTTGGTTCCACCAAAGACATTTATTGTGATCAAAGGAAGACGAGAAGGGGGAAGCAGGTGCAAGCTTGGAAATAACTGCTACTGCTATAGGTGGTCCTCAGGGGCAAGGCGCTACGTAGACGGCATTTTTCAAAATGAAAGGAAGAGGCATCAGCACTGGCAGCAAAGAAGTCTGGATGCTCCCTTTAATTGTGACAGATGGTTTGTCCAGTCATTAAAAAAAAAGGGAAATACATTTGTGCAATCACCTGATTTGAAATCTGGAGAAAACATATTTTTTCCCCATAAGGCTCTTCCACCCCTGGCACTTACTGTCAAATATTTGCATTTCAACTTCGCCTTTTTTTTTTTCATGCCTTGCAATTATATATTATGTCGAAATTACTGTCACTCTCTGGGGTATACTTCCAACAGCCGGCATTGTGTTTTTTTGTCGCACCTACAGCATTAGCTTGCTGTCTGGGCTACAGAGGCGATACTGTAACATGTCGCCCCAGCATCATAAACCGCACTGTTTCAAATAAATCAAAGAGTCGACTGTGAGGGAGATAAGTGAGAAGGCCACCTTCACAGTTGGCGGCACTCCTTTTTCTCTGCAGTATTCTTGCATGAAAAGCTCACTGCTGCTCTGTCTGTTTAGCCGGGAATATGTTGCGAGCAACAAAATCTGCCACCAAAATTCTCTGCATTCTTTGTGTTTTTCTCATGAAAAGCCAAAAGAAAACACTGAAGGGATCACCGGGATCATATTTGAGTTTGTGTGTTTGTGTGTGTGTGCGCGCATGTGCATGTGTATGTGAATGTGTATTTTCCTCTCATGTCGCACCATTGAACAGAAAGCTCACTGATTCATATATAATGCATAGAGGTGGGAGGGAAGCAAAGCGGTGCTGAAGGTAAGCGACTGTTTCTGTGCTACTGACCTCAGAGTGAATTATTCAACAAAAATCTCCGTTGGGCATTCAGGTAGGCTGCAGGGTGCCAACGGCTGTATGGAAACTCCTATACTTGGTTTTATTACTGCGCAATCTTGCTAGTTTTTCTCCTGCTGGTGCAAAAACATCTGTCGACTTCCATTAAATCCAACATTTTATGTTTTTTTCTTATGTTTTATGTTATGTTTTTTTTTTTTTTTTTTTTTTTAAATGTTTTGCTAGAACAAATTTTTCTGTCCCAAATTTGGCAGGTATGAAAACTTCAGAGAAAGAATAATGATATGGATAATGAGGTCTAATTTAAGTCTTCCAAGTCAGGATACGTGGCCAAACGTTAGAGGTGACTGCATGAGGGCCAAATGGTGGTTGTGTGCAGGTTTTTATTCTGAAGTCTGAATCCATTACTTTTAGTCATTTTCGCCAAGGACTTAAATTTACATTTCTTTCATTACATATTTTCATCTGCATATGTGTGAAGTTCTCACAAGTACAAGCAGTTTCTTTGTGGAAAAAAGTGGGTAAACTGTTGGAAAAGCCACTTTGCTTCTATCTTTAATGGGAATGTAATACTACTGATTGACAGTGTAGATTGCATTTACGGTAAATTAGTGAGGTCAACGCGTGAAAAAATATTGTTTTTTGTGTTTTAGAGTCACAACATAATAACTCCCTTACTGAGACAACGGTTGCACAGACGGGAGAAGCCAACACACTCAGTGTGTGAAAGAAAAGTTAGACTGTTAGAAATGAATGAACGCTTGAGGTTTTTTTGGTTATCTAAGCAAAGTGCAAGGGATTGTTTTTCTTTGTGGACAAAAAAAAGTAAAATCTCTATTGACCGGCACAGACTTATGAAGAATCGTCCGATTATTCCTACTGTGTGGCCGTCTGACGAGTGGTTGTCCTCACTAGTCTCGCCCCTTGTGTGCAGACGGAAGTGGCTTTGTTCAATTTACTTTGGACAACTTCCCTGTTTTCCCTGTGATCTCACTGTTGGCGCCCTTGACTCCCTCAACCCCCACTCTTGTACTTCGCTGCCTGATAGATGTGGCCTTCGATGTCGCTGCTGCCTATTGCAAAGGATACATTGCCGACGAGGTGGAATAAACGGGAGGTCCAGAGAGGAAGCGTGATGGACAAATAGAAACAAATTTGAGGATTCACTTCACACCCTTGAGCAAAGTGCAGCATCTTCACCTCTCTGGCAAAGTACACCTCTCACTGGCATTATTGGGATCAGAAGATAGGAGTTGAAAACCCACTTGTTTTAATTCACTTTGGCAGCTGCAGTTATGTCTCTCTTTTTTTTTTTTTTTTTTTACCTTCCCGTGTTTCCTTATCCACAGTTCCCCTCATGTTGCCTGTAGTCAAACAAATGCCAATGACCCAGAGTGCAGGATTTTACTGTTTGATTGTGCCAGGCTTTTGAGAAGCTTGTGGGTTGTGTGTGCATTTTAAAATCTACTACATGCTACCCATGTGTCTCAATTGAGGGTCTGCATCCTTCATCAGCTGGGTCCTCCGCCGGCCAGTGGATCTTTCAGAGGGCGAACCCAAACCCATCGCCGTTCACTACTGCTGGCCAACCCTGGAAGTGGCGTTTTTATAGCATCAAGCTAACCATTAGTCAGCATTAACAGTCACATATTTTAACTGAATTTTGGTTTATTTTGTGTTGGATGTTCAAATAAGTAAAAACCCTACGGTAAAAACCTAATATTTTATGTGAAATTTCAATACATAAATTTATACGTTGTGTCTTTCACAGTAGATGCTGCCATTTCCGCTGACTTGGCAGGATCCCAGGATGCTTTGCAGCAGCACGCAAAGCATTATGGGATATGGAAGGCCGTGAAGGATAGTAGCGGTGCATCCTCCAAATCGGCTAAAAGGAGGGCGCATTTGAAGGGCGAATTTGGAGCATCCTTCGAATTTTAGTGAATTGGAACAAGCCTTCACGCAGTGCTATGACGCAACTGGCCTTCAAATGCAGGCTTCGAAAGAATTGAGACACAGCCATGCTTTCCAGTTTGCCCTGAACTGACCAACTTGCATTGGTGCTGGCTGGGAGCGATGATGCTTGAAAAGAGACCAGGCACATGTCTGATGCCTCTGGGACATTGCAAACTTGCTGTGGAATTGCAGCGATCCCGGACAAAAGGAAAGATTGTGGTGGCAGCTTTTTGGCACGAGGTAATTTCTGCGAAAATCGCTAGCAGACCAACAAAATAAATGAATTGATAAAACAAACCAAAGCAGAATGTAGAAGGGTTGAGTTGAGGCGACTGGACTTGTTTTTGCGATCTTTCAGATCTTAACCCTTCTACATTAAGATGACCTGGACGACTGAGGACCTTCACAGACTAACCAAAACAGGTTTGTTTGAAAGCATACCCAAGATGGGGAAGTCCTGGTGTGCTAGTTTGTCAGATTTTGGTACGCCCACAGTGTGGTGGTTCACACACACCTGGCCGAACAAACCGAGGGAAGGACGACACCGAAGAGGTGGACATGAAGGAACCATAGATTCAAGTCAGTAAATCACCCTGAATCAGCCTCTCACCGTCCTGGATCGGCATCTCCCATGCGCCACAAGCAGGAGGTGAAACATCTGTCCCTGCGGTTCCACCGGAGCTCCACCGGGGGCGCTGTGCAAAACATCTGGATGTGGCTCTGACCAGTGCCAGGACGAGCTTCAAAGAACCTGGCACCCTTTGATGCCTCATCACAATGTGCGCCCGCCGCCAAGAGGCGTCCCGCCTGTGCGAGGTGCGATGCCAGCGCGCTCGTTAGTGGACATTATTAAATGTGCGCATATACATCCAACATCAAGAGGGACATCAAAACAAGGCTGCTGTTTCACGCCTTGCTCTCATTAGAGAAACTGTCCTTTGCAACAAACACGGAAATAAAAGTGTTTCCTTGGGAAGAGATGGAAACTTTTCCAGTGACCCAGATGCATTTGGAGAAGGTTTCGACTAATGAACACCTTTGTTCTCATCCAGGCATTATTTTTTGGGGGGGAGGTTATTTCTTTTTAAGTGATGGCTGAATCTCTTTTTTTTCTTTTTTCAATCTGAAATGGATGGGGATGCACCTCACAGATGTAAATTGCCTATGAGTCACTGAGTTTGAAACGTAGATACTCTGCAACAAAATGTGTCCTTTACCATAAAAACCTTAAAATTAAACACAGTTCAAATTATGGAGAAAAAAAAATGAGCCAACTCTTGAAAGTGAACGATGTGAGCTGACTCATGTTTTTACTTTTCATTTTTGGGAAAGTAATGCAGGGTAGAATGGGCCAGGGTCATGAGTGGAAACTGCAAATTTCAATACTCGTCCTTTTGTCTAAAATGCCCTATAAGTTTTTAAGTTTGAAAACAAAACAAAAAAAGTTGGCTGCAGCAATTCATTGATATTAGAATTATTGTTTTTTTTCCTTTTGAATACTATTGTGCAAAGGATATATTGGATAATCTAAAGGTTCAGTTGGCAGTTTTTCACCACTGTAGCCTCTGCTGAGCACAGCGTGAAAACGGAAACAAAGAGGCCTCCTCTCATCTCCAGTCTTGTATCCAAAGCAACTAACACCCGCTGAGCGGGCTAGGAAAATGTCGAGTGATGATCTAAGCAACACCAACAAGAAAAGAAGCATGTGAATGTCGAGCGAACCAGCTTACAAAGAATCCTGCTACCATATCCATATCCTCCTCATTTGGTTTAGTTTGATTCATCCAAAGTTGATATAAAACCAAACCGCTTCTGTGTTTTAGCAGAATTCTTCGCCGTGTCTGTCGCTGATAGTTTGGAATACTGTAACAGTTCTGGCAACAAAACTGCAACTCTCCATGTTTAGTGTAACATCCAGCATAATCATTTTAATTTCAACTAACATTAATTTGCGGCACGTTTTGTGCTCTTTGCGTGTGTTTTCCTGGAGTTGCAGTCGGGGCTGCCGCTTCTCACTATTTACAATTTACAATCTGGTTCAGTACAAAGGACCAGGATTCTATCAGGCGTACATTTTTCCTTGATTCTTTTCAGCCTAAATGAAGATGTCATCATTATCTGAGCGTGGTATGAAGATGAAGAATGGAGAGGACCAATTCAGAGTCCATGAAATTGATTTTTGTCTGATTGTGTTTCTGCGGAACTGAGACACAATCGGGTGGTGATGCAGCCGGCCGGCCGGCCGGCCGTGTTTCACGCATAGCCAAGCAGCAGATCGACTGCCGGGATGTTCCCGTTGTTGGCGGGAAGATAGTCACATGCAGCTCGGTGAGTGAAATACTGTTCAGCGATTTCCCAATTAGGGGAAAGAATTGTGTGGAATGTTGGAGGGTGTGTGTGTGGGGGGGTGGTGGAGTGCGGCCAACTGAAGGAACAAGAGATGGACAAGCTAATGTACAAGGTTTTTTTTCTCGTTCTTTGGTGAGAAGGAGAGGAAGGAATTTGGAAAGGATAATACCAAGAAAACAGGAAGTGGGGAGGAAATAATGAAAAGGCAATCATTAAGAGCAGGGTAAGGATTGCTTGTATCAGCCAGAGCAGCACTTTATTTCCAGCGGAGGAGCTTCAAGCCCGGCTGGCTATTGTCATGAGTGGGAATAAAAAGGTTATGATGACAGGGCCTCGCGGAGGCCGGAATTAAAGATGTGCTCGAGTGGTGGGGCGCATTGAAGGGGAGAAAATTGATAATTAGATTTCTCTCTCTCTCTCTCGCTCTCTTTCTCTCTCTCACTGTCCCTCTCTCTGTCTGTCTCTCTGTCCTTCCCTCTCTGTCTCTCTCTCTCTGATGAAAGGAAGCGGCTCCGACCAGAGGGAGGCGGTAACGTGCCTCGGAAGACGGCTGTCAACACAGGAAGTCACTTGGGGCTGGCAGAGAAAGTGTTGCGTGACTCTGTGCCTTGAGAGGGCCTGTAAATGTTCTGGACACATGGAAGTTCTGGAGCAGCTGGAGCAACTGGTGCCCGTCTGAGTCTGAATCCAGGAAGTAAGTGTGTTGGCTTCCTGTCAGAGTGGTTCCCTTTGACTTTTATTGACCTGTGGAGGTGGAGGTGAGGGTCACTTTAGCCGCCACAAACTGTCCATGCTATCCCAACCGTCCCTCCTGCTTGTCTGATCAAAACTGTCGCTCTGCCCTCTTTAGAATTCAGAAACGTTCCAAATGTGATTTGGCAGGTTTCAGCACAGCACGGTGCATTGACTTGACTAGAAAAGACTAAAGACTAGAAAAAAGAAAAACAGGGTCAGCTGTTTTAAACGTGACCCATTACTACTCATTGTTTACCTCATAAGCATCCGACTGTTTCTATTATTGAGTCGTGCTTTGTGGTCAGTGCTAATGCTGCACTCAATGGCCCCAAGAAAGTTTTTTTTCCCCTTGGCCCTGCAAACTTGGGTCTCTGGCAAAATACAGTAGTAGTCGGGAAAAACTAGAAAACTGATACAGTAACACTGCCGATGTGAGTTTTTTTTGTAATTCAAATCAGTGCTCTCTTTCAATACAAGTCATCTCATACAAAGGGACGGTTGGCTCAAAATTATTTCCCCACTCATTTCCCCCTTGTCATGTTAAGGAGGGAAAGAATTCCAACCTTTTGTCGTGGCCGAGTTCTACTTGTGTGCTGTCACCGGTGTAAAGTCGCAGCAGGGCGTTCAGTCTCAGCGCTGTGTCTTCAACCAAAATACCTTAGCCATTGGCTTCTTGGACAGCGTTAGCTGTCACGTGGCCCTCGTGTGCATCATTCTGGCAGGACTGAACTTGCAACAGGCCGACACAAGGACCAAATGGCTTTGTATGAATGGAACTATCAGGTCTTTCTGTACGTCACGTCACTGCAGAGCAAGTAAAAACAGTTTCCATCCTCTCTATCCGACTTCTGGATGTGCGTCGCCCAGTGCTGAGCACTCGCTGCCGCCCGCTTGCCCGCCGAGCTCCTGACGCGTGACCGCCAACCTCTGGTTTTCCCGCCGCCGCGCTGTCTCAGAGGAGCGTGATAATCTGTTTCTCAGCCTCTTTTGTGTCATTTCTTTCCTTTTTTCTTTTGCCGGCACCCTGCGAAGCCCACGAGAGCCGTGCCGCAGGAGCATTAAAGATGAATCACCTCATCGGTGGCGGGGGGGAGGGGAGGAGGAGGGGTTATTGCAGAGAGATGACGGCGGGGGGTGGGGGTGGGGGGAGACCCAAAAAAGACACTGAGATTTATATGTGAAAAAAGAAAAGGACGTCTAAGAGGGGATAAAGAAGATTGATGTCTCTCTGGCGCGCCAGTGTGTGAAAACATGCCAGCGACTCCTCGTCACCTTCTCTCGGGTCACCACCCTCCCCCCCTACTCCCCCGACTAGCACCCCACCCCCCAACCCTCGCCCATTTCACGCCTCCTGCCCCCCCAGCCACCGCCGCCCCCTCACCTGTGGCACCTGTGCTAATAAATCCCGTTTAGTCCCTCGCCGCGACCCCTCCATCATTGGCCGGGAACATCTTAAAATAACACGGCGGGAAGCCGCGGCGAGCCGAGCAGCCGGACAGACAGACAGACAGACAGACAGACAGACAGACCGAGAGGGAGAGAGAAAGGGCCCCCGCGCCGATGTTATTAATTGTCCAAGAGATGAATATCCCATTACAGTCCGACTGAGGAATGGAGACGGAGCAGCGGTTGCGCCCATGATTAATGCCGAGTTCATGCAGCGCATGATTAATTCTGAAGTGCAAGCGGGTGTTTAATCAAGGCCACATGCGATATGATCAATTATGGCGGCGGGGAAAAGGGAGAAAAGGGGACCGGATGATTAGGATACCTTTCAGAGCGTGGAACATGTGTCACGGGAGATTTTGGCGGGGAGCTCGGCCGGGATGAGAGGGAACCGCTTTGGAATCCGACCTCCAGAAGCAGCACAACATCGCTGGGATGTTATAACAATTCATTACTCGCCACGGGGATGATGTAGCTGTGTGTAGCCACCCCAGTTTGGAGTCTGCAGTGGGTTGAGTGTGTAGCCTGTCAGTCGTGCTTTAACATCAGCGCTTTAGCAGCGGCGGCGTAGTCTGGAATCTGAGGGCGCGGAGGCGTTGGCCAAAACAAAATCCAACGCTTTTTTGTTTAATTATTATTTCTTTCCCTTGGGAAGTGAACAAGTGGAAGGCTGCCGGCTCTCCCAATTTGACTGTGTTCCAAAATAATATTGTCCGTTCTTCAGGCGTCAAGGTGCAGCTGCTCCGCTAGCAGGCTAACTCTGGCCTCTCATAGCCAGAAGTGTTTTATGTCATCATTTAAACTGCCTGACATTGCTATTAAAAAAGCAGCGTCAATGATCTGCTGAATGAAAAATTCTCTAAACAAATCAAATAAAACTTTATTTGTATAGCAACCTTGATACATGGAAAATACAAATCCAAGGCACTTGACAACAAGTAAAAGTAAAATAAAAATAATTTAAAATACAAAAATACATTAACAGAAGTGCAGCAGTCAATTAAAACCCTCCTCCCTCCCCCATCCTCCCAATGAAGAGGAAGAAGTAGAAAAAGAATCTGCCTGTTCTCGTCCCTCTGTTGGACAGTTTTGCCTTCAGTGGAAACTTGAGTTCACTTCTGCTTTGTTGCGAGCACAACAGGATGGCACATTAAGCCGTCTCTCTTCTCCTTGCATGTGAGGACAGGCTTGAAAATAGTGTGCTGTGTTTTAAAAAATGCATGAAAAAGTTGTAAGGCATTCGATGGACAAAGAGCGCAGATACAGGAAGTGCAGACAGGGTGTCTGTGGGTCACTCCAACTCTGAATGTGTACAGGCAGTTTTGCAGAGGCTCACTGGTTGGTTAACTTCCCGGCTGGTAAATTCATTGCCAATTGCTAATTGCTCCGTCATTGCAGTTGCAGAGTGGCACCGGTCAGTTTGTTTAAAGGTCCCCCAAGAATGGCTCCAAAGGTTGATTTCAGCTGCTTGTCTTTATTGTCATTCATGGCAGGTGAAGCATGTGTATGGGTGGTTCTAGAAAAGAGCAGTAAAACAAAATCAGCAAAAAAGAACCAAGGCTCATAAACCCCAACACGGTAAACAGCATGCGTCCATATCAAGGGAGGAGGAGATTGGGAGATTGCATGAAATGAACACAAACTGTCGAAGTCAAACTGTTAACACAAGTCAGAAACTCACTTCTCCGTGGACGCACACCGTGACCAACATGGATTCACCTGCAGTGCCTTTGAGTGGAGCAGAGCACTCGTCACACTGGCACTGCTCCATTCAGCCCTCTGCCCACACCTGCTGAGCATGACTCCCCCTTCCCTCCTTCTCAATGTCCTCGGCAGTGCTCCCAGTGGCTGGGCTGTGAATTGCCAGCCCTGTCTCCTTCAGAACAGGCAGAAAAAGAACAGCTCTGGGTGATTTGCTCATTTTGTGATGATTGCTGAGCGATTTGTTCATTCGCCGCTCGCTCTTGTCGCAGTGAGGGGAAGTGGGAGCTTTACCAGCAGCCGTCAAATTGAGATATTTGCCCAAATGCAGCTGAATAGACAACAGCGACATGTGGTGTGGGCTCCTTTGCAGTTAGCTCATAGCTCACAAGAACAAAATTGTTTCGCCGTGAACGGAGACGAGGAATCATGACTCACGTGGCGGTCGAACACTTCAACTCATTCAGAACCTGAATTAAGAGACTAAGATGTGAAGTTGCAGAGAATGAAAAACCATAAAAACTCCACGAAGCCCATCTACAGTGGCAGGATTGAAGTGTTATACTTCATAATTAAAGTGTAAGTTGAAGTAAGGTGTAACTCATTAACTCTACCAAATACACAACATACTCTATATGAATCTAAAGTTTGGTGTGAATAGATTTAAATTACAGAAAGAAAATGTTCTGGCATGTGAGCGAAATAACTGTTTTTGGGAAATCACTTTTCAATGCTGACACCGAACATTTATGTTATTATTTTTCAGATATTCCAGCACCAGCATTTCCCCATGATTGCAGTGCTGTCAGAATTTAACAGGTATGTGTGACAGTTTTCATCTCACAAACCTGGCAACCCTGTTATAAAAGCCACTTTTTTTTTATTTCTGTTTTTTTCATCCTGTTAAAACCCCTAGCATTTTATATGAAAACTCTGCAAGCAAGGCCGTGTTTATTGTAACGGTAAATTTTGGCTCCGTCTCCGCCCTCCAAATCTCCACAATTACATAACGGAAGGCACAACAGGGAAGGAGGGGGGAGGTCGCAGCGTTTCCGTGTGTTCCGGCACACCAACTGTCGCCCTCCCATTGGCCGGTGCAACACGGGGAGAGAGAGGCACTCAGGTGAATGTGCTCTTAATCTGGCCCCTGTAAACGCCGGCGAGAGTCTCAGAGCAGGGCATCATAATTCAGGAGAATAATTGGGCCGTTTTAAAGCGAACCTGGGACTCGGCCGTGCCAGAAAGATACAGGTCAGAGCAGCACGTCTGTCCTGGAGGGTGGGATGAGTGGGGGGGGGGGGGGGGAGTGAATGACTGGAGAAGGGAGAGCTGGTGAAGCGGCAAAGAAAAAACAACAGGAAGGAGATAAACATGGATGAAAAAAAGGCAAAGGGTTGAGTCAAGATGGGAAAGAGTGAAAATCCGAGACAAGGACACAGAGGGAACGGGATTTTCTTTCCTGCTTTGTGTGATTTTACCTGAGCAGGCGATGACACAGTTGATGACATTTTATCATCTTTTATGTCCTTCCATAGCAGCCAGACATTTTTGTCTCCAATATTTGTTTTGCATTTATAATAATACGAACACACTTTTTTAATTTTATTTATCTATTTGTTTATTATTTGCTTAACTTCCTGCTGGACTTTTTAGATTTTCTTAGCATTATTTTATCAATATATATGAAGATCATGTTCAAGATCTTTTTTGCGACCCTTTTCCTTCTCTTTCAAGATAATTTTCTTCAAGTATATTACTTTCTAAATATAGTTCAGCCAAGCTTCCAAGCTTTAAAAATCCTCTTTCCAAATCCTTCCCTGTTGGCTTTCTTTTTTTTTTTTTTTTACCAGGAGGACGTGTGAGCTAAAATGAAGAAAGGGTTTTTTAGAAATGTCCAGTCAGCATAATCTTTGTCCGAGGCTGGGGAAATATTTCTCGACTTGTGTAATGAATACGATCACGGCTTTAAGCGGAAGTCGTTATCAGAGCGGGCCATCGATCAGCTCCAGAGACTAGACATCCCCCCAGCTTGTAACTGAGTCGATGCCGATCGCCGCGCTCACACCAGAAAACATTTATCTCAATCGCTCAATGCTTTCTGAGTAATTTTTGACATTTGTCTTCCAAAATGAAATTTGTGCAAAGCCTTCACTCCGCACCGTTACCATTAGGGTCCCGTCAATAACTCCCATTGATCCTGCTTAACGAGTCGGAGCTTTATTAATCAGTTGGTTTTTAATTAAAATGGGAAGAAACAGAGTAAAGGGAAAAAGAGAAGTAGGCAGAATTAACACTGCTGAGCAGGAGGTGGTGACGAGCTGGTTAGTCCCAGCCAGCAACTTGAAGAGCCGCAGGTCTCATTTGTCACTATTTAGGATTAACAGCTGTGTTCCTGTTGCTGGTAATCGGTCTTTCATGCAGATTAACTAATGGCCTCCTGAGACCCATATGGCTACAGTGCAGAGCCGGAGGGGTTTTATTTCCCCCCCCAAAAAAAGAAGAAGAAAAACCTCCAGCGAGCTCTAAAATTGTGCATCATGAGGAGCCGTTTTAATTGGCCCGTCTTTTTAGCGAGCGCAAGTCACGGGCTTGAGGAATTGCCAAAATTTCCCCATAGATGTTGGAGCGTGTTATCTTTCTGCACCAAACTTGAACAGTTGAGTTAATCATTCCCCGGTAGTCAGATAGGTTTCCTAGGCGTCCTCTATTTTGCACATTTCTATATGATGAAAGAAGAGGAGCTGATTATCATAGTAATGCCTGTACAGTTTATTTATTAATTTTTTAATGTCGGCAAGGCCTTCCCACGCCTGTCACTTTCTTCCCCGCTTGCTAGCACTAGGAATATGCTTTTCCATGGCAAAGCCACGGGTGGAGCAGGTAGGGGAGCGGGGTAGAGAGCCAGAACAGCCTCTTCAGGCCCAGTGAGAGAAACACTTGTTTTCTAAGGCCTGTACAGCTCAAACTAGAGTATTTTTGACCAACAAACCTTGTTCATTGGCACCAAAATTAATCTTTTCAATCTAGAAAAGACCAGAGCAGGCGACAGTATTACCAAATGCATGTGAAAGGTGCAATTGGAGCCCAGCCACTCCACGTCATAGCCAGCATTCGAGTATTGATGCAGTTTCAATTGTTCAGCGCAGCCACGTTCAACACAATCAAGCTTTATCCGCCTGATTTTGTCCCCTCACATCAGAATCAGAATTTTGTCCAAAAAAAAAAGAAAAAAAAGATGGCAAATCTGAACCCTCACATGGGAATTCTTACATGGGTTTTGAGAGACGGCTGCCTTATGGACTGTGCCACAGTGGTCCCAGGCCTCAAACCACGGCCATCTGGCCAGTCAAGGCTCACCGAGACTCTGCAGAACACACAGAAAAACACACAGAGCATTACTTGTTTAGCTCTGAGCGTGAACCGAACCGCGAGTCCTCCATTCAACTGGAAATTTACTGGGGTTGCTGCCACTGCTACCACTAAAAAAACCCTCAGCCGTCAGAGCCGTTCATTGCCATAAGCTCCAGGCATTTGTTTCAAGCGTGGCATTTCTTTTCACTCCGAGCCTTTTCAAAACTGCGGCCGCCCTGCTGAGGCAGTCTGTGTGCGTCGGCCAGAGCGTCTCGCTCGCTCACTCATCATTCGTCAAATCAGTTTGTGGGCTTCAGAGGAACAGCAGGTGACAAAAAGGGAAAAAAAAAAACAACACATTTGGGAAAAAAAACAACAGCAAAGTATGTTAATCCAAGCTGTGTCAAAAACAATTGTGCTCCATTGAAGTTTGTCCCCAACAGTCACCTCGCACCTTCTGTTTGAGGGTTTGTTTCAAACAGAAAGCAGGAGGGAACTGAGTTCGGGAGTGAGGACGGCAACCTGCGTGACACCTCTGATGTTTGGCTTGTTGCTTGAATTTGTTGGCATACCTTCAGTGGAAATCCCGAGAGGTGAAAAGAAATGCATCATAATCTTTAATATCCATTCCGGACCAAAGATTCATAAATGCTCTTATCCCAAGTGCTGAAACCTTATGAAAGAATGTCTTTGCTTTGCATTCACACAGACCAGACGGTAGTTAGCGTTATTGCATGTTCTCCATGCATCTCCAGATACAGTCCAAAAACATGTTATATAATAATAACTAAAGTAATACATTTTATTTTAAGCTGCCTTTTTAAGACACTCATGGTCACAGTCCAGAAAGATTTGAAAATACAGTGAAAGATTAGGCTAATTGGCATCTCCAAATTGTTTGGAGTTGCAAATGTGAGTGCAAATTGTTGTTTATCTCTCTATGGGGCTTGCGGTAAGTTGATGGCTTGTCCAGGGTCAAGGGTAGACTGAAACATTGATAGATAAAGGGACGCATGGATGATATCTTGTCCATCAAGCCTGTGCTGACAGGAACATCGTTGTCAAAAAACACAAAAAGTTAAAGGCATGACGCTGAACACTTGACCCAATTGATGTTAGACCGCGGCAGCATGCAAGGGGCACTTCATTGGGCTTTGAAACTTTATTCCACATTAATAAATGTCAGTGGCAATTTCTGCATCGATTCATCATGCGGCCACAAGGACATTTGGTGGAACGTGTGAAAATTGCCATGTGCAGATTTTCATGGAAGTAAAGTTTTGACGGGTCTGCCTTCACAAGCAGTCAGCGGCAGGTCATTCAGTGGCTGTAGAGGAACTTTTTTTAAAGGAGTCATTTTATGCAAAGTTGACTTTATCAACGACACGTGTTGTTGTGTAGCCTGTGATGAACCGCTGAGAAGTGGGGAAAGACAACAACCTTGACGCACAAAGCGGTTGCTGTAACATGCAGCCTATTTCGATGTCACAAAGGGCAGTGGAACCCCACTCACCCATCTTGCAGGTTAGTGACAGCGCCCCCTGCCAGGCGGTGGTTCCAACCTTTAGAGAAGTGGAAAGTACGACAAGGGAGCAATTTTAGTACAAAGGTAAAAACCCATTACTCTAGTAGGCAATGGGTACACACACACATATGTATATATATATATATATACATATATATATATATATATATATATATATATGTATATATATACACACATATGTATATATATATGTACATATGTATATATATATATATATATATATATATATATATATATATATATATATATATGTATATACACATATGTATGTAGCCACACATGGTCTGAAATCTGGTTGGTCAGCACAGAGAAATAAAATCCGCCAGTCACCAAGCATTCAGGTTTTCCTTTCCCCTTCCTCTTCTAAATGTTTTCTCCAGGTTATAGCTAAAACTGTGCTCAAACAAGTGGCTATTCAACAGGACCCCCTTTTATTGCCTACAGTTGCGCTTTGTTTTACGGCAAAATCAATAACGAGGTGACAAAATTTTAATTCTGTTTATGCGACGACTTTAAAGCCACTACAGCGCCATCTTGTTTTATTACGCTCTAACCACCTTCCTGCAACATGCTGCATTTGACCTTTAACCCTTAATTGGGCCCCAGATGATCAGTAGAGAAAATTGCCTCGATAAAATTGGGTTTGAAACGTGGCCTGCGGCCCTTCAATTACCAGCCACACGGTCTCCTAAGTGAAGAACCGGCGTATGGTAAAGAGGTCAGGACCTTGTTGCTCTTGTGACTGCACTCCCTTCATTTCAATCGGAAAATTTAGCCATCAATCTAGGCAGATGACAAAAAAAGGCATATCTATATAGATGTATCTCTCTCTCTCTCTGTATATATATATATATATATACATATATACATAAACACACACACATGCATACATACATACATACCTACATACTGCACACACATATGTATGTATATATCTGTGGATATATACTGGATATATAATGTAAATATAAATAAAACTATGTATTAATGTATCCAAGTATAAATAGTTTTTTTTCACATGTGTACAGTATATAAAAAAATATACATACATATGTAGTGGCCACTCACTAGGGAGTTTATTTTGGCCAAGGTGTCCACTCCCCTCCGGGGTGCTGACTTCCTTTGTGCCAATGGTCTCCTAGTGAATGTGGGGTTCATCAGTGATGAGATTTTTTAGCGCATGTGAGCGCAGTTGGTTTTATTAAACTATATACTATAACAACTACGTATGTATCCAAGTACATGTTTTTGTTCTGTATACATACATATATATATATATATATATATATATATATATATATATATATATATATATATATTTATATATATATATATACATATATATATATATATATATATATATATATATATATATATATATATGTATGTATATATATATATATATATATGTATATATATATATATATATATATATATATATATATATATATATATATATATATATATATATATATATATATATAATACATATTTGGCCATCTTTTTAGAGCCTACTCAAGGTTCAAGGTGCATTTTATTGCCAACTTCTCAAAATAAAAATGACAGAAAAAGTCCAAATGCCATTTGTCTGCTGTCATGAATTTCGAAAAACCTACACACTCAGTAAACAAAAGGGATAGACAACACAGAAAATAGAGCCAGTAAATATATAGACAAAAAAAGAATATATCCAAAATAAATAGACAATAGTGCAACAAACAGACAACATTCAATAAGGTGGGTAGTGCAAATACAGGTAGTGCTCCTGGGCAACACTATGGATGGAGGTATTGGTGCCCTTCCTGATGTCACAAAGTGTTGCATTTCTCATTTCTCAGGGGGGATCAGCAACAAGTCATGGCATGATTTAAAATATGTTTAATCATACCATGACGTGTCATTATGACATATTTGTCGCTAACGACGCACATGTTGTTACTGTGTTTGCAGTAACAAACCCAGTTCGCCGGCTAGCGAACTGGGCTCCTTTAGCCTTTGAGATCTTGGACAGCTCACGAATGCATTTGGAAAATTATCCCTTCATGCATTTTTTTTTTATTTTTTTTTCTTCCAGACAACGCAAACAACATCCATGCCAATGCACCGTGGCAAATGTGGCACAACCGCTAACGTGATTAGCATTAGCGCTGCACGCGCGGCGGGCCACAGACGCAGGCGTTCCCTGTGTGATCTTAATCCCGAACAGATTAATGAGATCGCATGTGGGCTCAAATGCACGTCAGACCCCACTTAGAGAATTAAAAAGCCATGGCTGATTTGGTCTGAAACGTGGCGCCGGAGCCAAAAGTGATATTCAGGCATATTTTGCGACATCAGAAAGCATAAAACATGAGCAGCATGGGCTTATATGAACGGATGGAACTTCAGAGAACACAGTCGTAGTAACCCGTCAGCAAAACGGTCGACAGAACTTGTGCTCAGCCGTGTTGGGGTTTGTACATCCTACAGGGCACACTTGAAATTCCGCTCAGGCTTCAGATATTCAGCGCTCAAGATATGGACGAGGAATTTATTTTCATTGCTGATTACTCATATTCACATAGTCGACCAAACACAGGACAAACATCAGGACCGGAGTCGGTCCTGGATCATGCAAGCTAACACACCACAGTCCAACGTGACTGGGTACACCTTGTTAATAACTAGTGCGTCCAAGAAAGCCAGTGTGGTGTGATATTAAATTATTTGTAAAAACTACACAGACTATTTTGCTAAGTTGGTCCTGGTGGTTGATGAGTTTGTATATCAGCACCATTATCATGGATTCTGTTCGTTTTGGCAATTTGCAAACCAATGAAACCTGATTGGTGACCTAATTTGGAAATGTGAGGAACGATTCCTCGTCTCTGCAGACTCATTCACTGATTCATAGCTGCCATCACTAGCTGGCTAACTACAAAACAGACACCAGACAACATGTCAATATCCTCCCTTTTGCATAACTTCCCCCATAGGAAAAGACACATCTGGTTCTGCAAACAATGGCCTTTAAAGCTGCAACCACTACATGTATTTGTAGTTTTGTGTTGGAGCGCCGCACCTCTTTCATGTAGCTAGCTGAAAACGGGCTGGTAACATTCAACCACGAGGAGTCGTTACATATTTTCCGTCTTACAAATACATGAATAAAATAAATGATGAATATAAAGCATGGGGCAATTCCTAGAAAATGTTCAACAACCAAATCTGATTGACTCGATGACTTTGAAAAAGCACCCCCTGGTGGCCATATGGCTGACGACGGATGCGATGCGTGCAAATCAAGCGGCTGTTCACCGTGGGGCGCCACAGCTCGTTTGCCTGAAATCAGGGAAAGTGAGGCGCAGAGACGGATGCACGATGCAAATGTGCGTCATCTTGTCGCCCCTCAGCAGTCTTGCCTGCTTTTGTCCTCCTCTTTATCTCCGCAACAGTGACGAGTCTGACTTGCAGAACGGCAACAACAGAGTACACATGTTTGCTCTCGTGCTCGCAGATAATGCACCCGAGTGTGGAGCACCAGCTGTTGCCTCGCAGAGCACTATGCTAATTAGCGGAGTTCAGCTCGAACAGGTGCTTCTAATATAAAATACTCGCCTCAGTCTGTGATTTCTATCCGTGAAAAACACTGCACTTTGCCGTGTCCTGATCCAACTAATGAATTGCGATGTCGCATTCCAAGTTTTGTCAGGGTACAAATTATTTTTGATTCGCACACGTTGTCATCTATGTAGCGAACTGACTCACGTCAACCGACTCACTCGAGCGAGTGAGTGTGGCGAGTACTGATGGAGCACGTCTGCTGCCCTTGATAAAACAGTCGGACACCTAATGGACAAATTAGGGACCCCTGTAGCAACAGAATAAAACATAACAATTGAACATTTAAATGTGGTTTATTTTTTGTGTGTCTTTCTTTTTTGCTGTATGTGTGACACTCCTGCCCTAGAATATCAACAAACTCGTGTTTACGAGTGCCACTTTTGGGTCACAATGCTGCATTAAAGGTTTTTCTTTCCACCCAAATGTGGTCAGGAGATGTTGAGAATCCTATAACATTCAGCAACTGCATATATTGCAGAAATGTACCTTTGTTGAATACTGAAAGCTTTTCACGTTAAGGTTAAAATTCATCATTTCATTTTTTCCCTTAAGTTTTTGTCCTCTTGGGATTCTGTGCTGCCTTGCGAGTTTTTCCCTGCTTCAAACCGTCTTTGGCACAAGTTAATTTAAACAACGGGACCCTGGTTGGTTGGCTGCAACGTGTTGGCACCACTTTCCTTAAGCAACACTTCCAAAATGTCTAAAGGTGCCTAAAAGTCCCACCGCAGTTGTATTTTCAAAAGTATGGAAAACAAACCCAATGTGTTAAAGCAGCAATTTGTCCAAAAATCTAATAACAGCCATCTTTATGAATATGGTGGTGATATATTATCTCTGCACGACTTCAAAAACTCCATTATAGCCTTTGTTATTGCCTGAGTAATCCTTTTTGCCATGCTGATGATGCACTTTGCGCATAATAAGCGGCACTCTATCACAATAAAACAGGAAATATGGCATCCCTTTTTCTCCAAACCTTCATCTGGTGTTGCCCGCAGAGCCGCCGCATATGGATCGTCCATCTGTCGGCTGAGGTAAACTGCTGCGAGGTAACCGCGTAGTTCCCCAGTCGCCTGCGAGCAAGCGAGGGGGGTGTTCAGCGCCGTAAATAGGGAGACGCCTGTTGATCCTGTACTGGCCACCGGGGGTGGGGGATCTGTCTAGTCATCAACATGGCCCTCCCACCTCTCATTGGCTGAGGGAACTATCTTGTGTGATCGCTACGACAGGCAGGGCCCTGGGACAGCGCGTTATAGCAGAGAGACGGCCTACAGAAACGCTCACACCCGTCTTCCATACAGAGACTTTAATGCCTATTAGCCACGAACAATCCCTGAACGACTCATTGAAAAAAAAGAGAGCGTTGTTTAACTGACTTGGAGGTAAAACGACTCGGCTAGCAGTCGCTTTGCCCATTTGTCCGTCTTGCGGGGCATATCGCCGCAGTTGCTTTCTTAGCAAAATGAAACTAGTGAACCCAGACGGATCTCACAAGCTTTCCTCAAGGGATTTGGAATCCAAATTTTACAGCTTATGTGGCAATGAGTATTCCAATAGCCAGATCTGATAGATGACAATGGCAGCACGAACGTGATCTGTTTCAAAGTCAACTGACAAGGCGTGTAAGGAATGAAATGCAACTGAGGCAGCCAGCGTCCCATTGTGCAATCAAGATCTGAAACCACACGGACAAGAGAAAAAAAAAACCCAGCAACTGTAAATTGCAATTTAATTACGGGGTTGTGCCTTCCGACCGGGGTGAGAACACTGGGTGACTCAGCGTCAGAGTGAGGAGGTGGACAGCTTGATGGCCTGGGCGTTAAGGAGTCTGGTGATGAATGAACCTTTGTGTGCTTGAGCAGCACATCATGAACCAGATCAATTGGTGTTTTCTCAGAAGGCACTTTAACAGCGTCCCACCTTTACTGACCTCCATCTCCTCAATGTTACTAGGCCCTACACCCAGTAACTACTCATATTTGTCAGATGGCCCTGGGCCCTTTTGAGGAACCTGGGGCCTCATGCATAAATATGTGCGTGGCTTTCATCCTAAAACCTGACATACTTTCAAATCCAGCAAATTATGTGAGGCCAAAAAATCTGGATGTTCAAAACATTGCAAATGCACTCACGAACATCCCAATCATTGTGGAATTGATTGCACGTAAGCGCGAACCCCGCTCCTCCCTCAGAACACCCCCATATGCATGTGCATAGCTATAAAAATTAACCTTGCAGATTGGAATTTCTTTCATTCCACAATCGATCGCAGCACGAAAAAGTAAAACTTCACTGATTGTAAGTGGGAACACTTCACCATATCTCCGTTCTCTGCTCTGCTCTGTCAGTCTACAGCGTCATCAGTCGCATCTGTCAAGCAAAGCTGAGGTCACCCAGGTCCATTAAACAAAAGCGTATTAGAATCGACATTATGTACAAGTTGTATTACAGGCTTCAATTGAGTAATTTCACATATCACCACCAACATGGATCGCACTATAAAACCCGGCAAAAAATCAAGTCACTAAACATTATGTGTCTTTTATTAACGTACTTAGGGCTGCTTAACACACAAAGAAATTCAGGTTTTCTTTAAAAAAAGAAAAAAAAGAAAAAAGTTCTAAATTTGTAATATGACCCCACAAAGAATAGCACCTGTCTTATTTAAAACCACAGGTAATTAATGACAGTGTGAAGAGATGAGACATATGATGTCATTGCGCATTCAGGCAGTTTTATTTATTTTTAAAGAAAGAATAAATAATAAATAACAGCAACATGCGATTAATTTCTTTCAGCTTTTTTTTATTATTATTATTATTATTATTATTATTTTTTTTTATCTTAAAACGCCTAAAGGCAACAGGCAACAACAAGCGCCTCTCTTTTTCTTGGAGTTACAAAAGGAGGACAATGGAAGTATGGGGTGTGGAATGTCAGGGCTCTAACATGTGTGGGGCGGCCATAACATAAATGCATTCTGGCACAATCAATCAATCAATAGTGCATTTCCAATGATGATATTTTCCAGTAGAGAAAGTACAGATGGCATTTATTTCCTAGTCAATAGTGCTGAGGAAAAGTCAATGTGCTTTGAGCATGAGCCACAGGGCATCATATCTGAGACAGTGAGATGAATCTATTATTCCAATAACAGATGGATCTATTACTATATACATTTTTGCCAACATGTATATGTGCATGTATGTGTGTGTAGGAGTATGGGAACAAAAGGGCTGGAGACTACTTATGTGGACGGAGGAAATGAACGTCTTCTTTATTGCAGGATCACATTCACACTGAACCCCACCACCACTAAGGAACATGGGTAATGTAGTCTCACAACAATTCCAGAGCTCCCCAAAAGGCACATGGGGGCGAGACAGGGGAGGAACAGCATGCAGGTGACAAGCAGGTACCAGGGGGCCAGTGTAGGTACAGAATCTGTCCGGGGCTACGGAATGTGACCGGGGTCCTACGGCAAGTCTATACATATATATATATATATATATATATATATGTATATATATATATATATATATATATATATATATATGTATATATATATATACAGATATCTATCTATATTTATATATACATAGATATCTATCTATCTATCTATATATGTATATATATATATTTTATTTTTTATTTATTTTTTGTTAAACGCTAATTGCATGAGAATGGCTGAGGAAAACTTAAACTGATGCTGGACCTTTAAAATTGTCTTCATCTGAGCAGCTTTCCCTACCTGTGTCCAGCAGTTGTGTTGTTGGAGTTCAAGCATACCGCACAAAGCACTGTCCACCTTGCGCGCACACACACACACACACACACACACACACAGATCCAGATAAAATGCACAGCTATTGATTTGCTGAGCAGTGCTGACCGGCCCCGCCCCTCAGGTTAGAGGCACAATCGGTGGGCGGATGTGCCGCTCCTTAAACTGTCCCTGGGCGCCGTTTCAAATCCCCGCAGACCGGCCGTATTGATTCAAAGCGTCTCTCCTCCCGCTGTCTCCTCCTGCACCGCCTGCATGTCCCCAGACGCTTCTTTTTTTTTTTTTTTCCTCCCCCCGCCTCGTCTCTTCACCCGACCTTTTGTTGTTTTGGCTCTTGCCCCCTTGAGGAAATGCAGTGAGAAATAAAAGACAAGCATCATCTCCGTTTTTTTTCTTTTTTGTGCAGAGGAAGGAACAGAGAAAGAGGAGGAGAATCATGACACGTGTCAAATCTGCTTACTGTGTCGAGAAGATTTAGAGGAGGGCGCTGTCATGCAAACAAACCAGGGGACTGAGAGGGTGTATACATAGACACACACACGCACACACACACACACACACACACACACACACACACACACACACACACACATATATACAGTGTATGAATGTATATATATATATATAAATATATATATATATATATATATACATATATATACATATATATATATATGTGTATATATATGTAGACACACACACACACACACACACACACATATATACAGTGTATGAATGTATATATATATATATATATATATATATATATATATATATATATATATATATATATTATATGTAGACACACACACACACACACACACACACACACACACACACACACACACACACACATCTTCATATATTTGTCTGGATAGATTGCATCAGGTACCTTGAGAGCAACACTCACTGTCCCACGCTGAGGGCTGAATGTCAATGAGCTCCTTCTTTAAACGCTGGCGATGGAGTGAATCCCAAAATTGCTTTTTGTGTCGGGCGGCTGTTTCACATTTTTCCTGACGGTTGAATAAAAGCGACAGCGGAGCCCTGGCGTTGGCCGCGACGTGCCGAGGGATCTCCTGCTGCTGCTTTAATTGACTCTATTGTGTTCGACTCTCGTCTATTCTCCTCTACTGTGTCGCACTGTATTTCAGTGTACTTGACAATAACGCCATTGTGCTTCAGTATTCTCTGATGTACTATTTTCTGTTACTCTTACTATGTTCTACTGGACTGTCCTGTACCTTTTTCTACTAGTGTGTTCTACTCTAATCTACTCTGCTATATAGTACTCTTAAGGCCACTACTGTAGTCTAATCAAATATACTCCAATGTGCTGTATTGTACTGTAATGCACTATACTATGGTGTACTCTGCTCTATTCCCCTGTCTGGTCTCCGTTTATCTTCTTCTTCCATTCACTCTGCTCCTCTTTTCTTCTTACCATTCAGCGGGTGCATGTTTGGCTGCCGTGCGTCCCTGTTGTCACTTAGGCCTGCGATCTTTATTGATGGCATTCGGAAAAAAAAACAAAAAACAGACCTTCGTTCCCCCACTTCTTGCCGCTCCGCCTTTCTATTTATCCAATTTGAGTTCCCTTTTGAGTGATTTGTCTGACTTGTTGTAAGCAAGCTAATGTCGCCGGTGGTGAACAGTGACAGTTCTGAGTTTGGAGCCTTCCTCCAATCGGATGATGGAAAACATGCAACAGGTTTTTTTTCTTTTAATTTGCGAATCTCTTTTATTTTGCCGCAGAGTGTTTTTGCACTGTTTTGAACAAGCAGCAGTCCCCTTCTCTGCCAACTCCTCCAAATCTCCTCCCTCCAGTCCCTCACAGCCAGTCGTCATTGTCTGCCTGTGTGCTCAGGTAATGTCGTTAATGATGTGTGAGTGGCGAGTGGTCTCCCTGCTCTCTCTGCTGGCACACGGTCGCACAGAGGCATTGATGACGCCTGATAGGACTCTTTTATTAGAGCTGGGAGAACTGCGAGGACAAGGCAGCGGTGGCTCACGGGCACAGACGACCTCGCTGCGGGGGAACAGGGGCTTTCAAACACTAATTAGGATGACTTTGGGACTTGGAGCAGGTGGGGAGGGGGTTTTACAAAGAAAATAGACAGAAATACAGCAGGGAGAGCCAGCATCGGTGACAAACTCAGGGGGGAATGACTAGTGAGGAAAAATTGGGGAAGGACAATGACAGGAAATATCGGGGGGAAAAGAAACTCGTGGCTCCATGGGAAAATACAAAATGACGAGTCACCGAGGTAGACGAGACGTAGAGAAGTTCCGAGAGTGGAAATTGGCATCTTTGGCGCAATCAGACACAGATCTTGCAAGGGTGGAATATGAGGCTTCTAAAAATGCCCCAACGCCATGTGTCCACGCTTACACTCGCACGATGAGAGCTGCTCTTATCAGCAGTGCACGGTCAGAAACATTATCCCAGCAACCCCCCCCACCTGCTATCCAGGGGAGAACGTGTTTATCACACCCCTCTCTGCAAGCTGGTGTTATGACGGTGAGCGAAACGCAATATTGCTGGCGCACAGGTTAGCGACATTAAGGGACTCAGCTACTCAGAGTGGCTCTAATCACCTGTCACGCTCACGTGTTGAACGCATCGCTGCTGGGAGCGCTTTCCAAACCATTATGTTGAGTAGGAAACAAAACACAAAGCCGCCCATCAGGGTACGCAGTGTTTTTCACATCAGGTGGTTGCGTGGCGAGAGGTGAGCCACTCCATGAAAGGAGGCAGTTGACGGGTGTCAAGTTGGAATTACACTGCTTTAAATGTTCACAAATTTGCTGCTTTCTGTTTTTTGTAGTCTGGTTATTTGTTTGTGGATTTTGCCACCTTGGTGCGCAAAGGAAGGAAGCACGGTCTTAGCCTAGCGTTTAGCCACGATCCTGATCAGAGAACTAGCAAACACATTTGAGCACAAATGTTTGTGTTCGTTTATAGAGGGAGGAGAAAGAGGTGCTGACAAAACCTTGTTCACACGTTTTTAGTGTTTCCAGCAGTCGCTATCTGTCTATCTTTTATCATTCTAGCTTGCCAAATACCCTTTGAAATTTGAATTTGTTTATTTTAAGGCCAACTTGGACTGAATAGTGCAAGAAATTTCCAAATTCTAAAGGGAAGGCAAAAAACAAAACAAAAAACACAACAATGTTAAATGTAACAATATGCCCCAGGTCAAACGAACGTCTTGCTAAGCAAACTTTTTTTTTTCTTTTTAGCAAAACCTTCGAGCTTTTCTTGTTTCTTTTCAAAACTCGCCCCCCACCAAAAAGCAAACAAACAAACAAACAAATAAACAAACAAACAAACCCACATAGTTTCTGCTCCTGCACATTCTCGGCTAATCCCATTCATATTAGCGAGGCTCTCAGTAGTTTCCTCTACTTCCTCTCAGGGCAGCAGGCAGTAGAAGTGAATGGGATTGTCGGACTTGAGATAATGTGAGTGCTGTTAAAGGCGACAATTTTTTTTTATTTTTATTTTTTTACCTTTTTTGTTTTTGCTTTATACAACAACTACATCAGAATCCAGTAATTAGATTTATGTGCTTCATTCCCAAGAATATTGCTACAAAATTAGCACACATAGTCAAAGAAACGAGGCACCTTCGAGTGTTTTCGTACTTCCTGTACCATCAAGGGCAGCAGTTGGCAAAATAAAGATAACCTCTATAATAAAAATCCTTTTTGTTACCTGCTGTATTTGACTGTGCAATAAAGAAGAGGTGTCTATAAAAGAATGAGGCACGTCGCTTTGAATGCAAAACGCCCTTTTAAATGTGGGACACATATTCAAGGACACACCTAATATCCAATCATCAAGTGGCGGGTCGAGTGACTAACCGAAAGCAATAATATGCTGCTCTCACTCTCTCTCTCACACACAACACACACTCACACACACCCGAGGTGTTTTATGAAATAATCTCCGTGTGCACGTAGATTTTTACAACAGCTCGCCTGCACAATCAAACCCGCCGTCGTTGTCAGCAGACCCCTTTTGTACCTGAAGCTCTAAAACAAAACAGGCTGCTCTTCTCTGTGTGTGTGTGTGTGTGTGTGTGTGTGTGTGTGTGAGTGTGTGAATGAGCTGGCAGTCTACTGCCTGTCACCTTGAACAGTGCAGTAAACAGAGCTAAACTGCTCTTGTGCTCGCCCCATTCGCAGTTCTAATATTAGACGACACCTGCTCAGGGGCTCCGCTGCTCACTGCTCACTCCTGGATACACTGGTGGGACATGCATGTGCGCACTCTCTCTCTCTCTCTCTCTCTCTCTCTCTCTCTCTCTCTGTCTGTCTGTCTCTTGCTCTTAATCTTGCTGCAACATGTAGATTTGGATGTGGATGCACACATTGCTCCAGGAACACACTCACACATATAAGCAAAGGGACGTGGGTCAAGCTAAATATACTGCATGTCGGCCATACACACCCACGTTTGTGCACAATCCTCAACGATATAGAATCTTTTTGCTTAGATTACCTCACAGTCTGTAGACATAGTGTGCTTATGTGTGTGTTTGTGGTTTTACATTCACAAGGGCCTGGCAGAGTGTTGTGTCAAGGAGTATTTCATGTCTGGGAGTGTGTGTCCGCGCGTGTGTGTGTGATGCGGCAAGGTGGGCCTGTTTTACGAGGCTACCGTGCTAACGTTGCCCTCAGGCACACACACACACACACACACACATACACAAACGCACACGCCTAGCTTGCAGCTATCGCTGCTCGCTCTGTTGCAGCTTGACACTACAAACGTCCGTCATAAACAGCAAAAACCAGGCGTGTGCAACCTGCTTTTGCCAGGTTAGTTAACGGCTTGCACATACTAGGGTCGACCGGTGGTTATTTAAACGGTACAGTCTTGCAAAGTGGCTGAAAACTCATCTGTGCCATCAGAAAATGTTTCTAGTCAAGCCAACCTTCTGATTAATCCACACAATCCCTGATGTGGTTTTACGTTAGATCAAGATATCAACTAGTGCATAAGTTGGTTCAGTATCTCCCTGTAGTAAAAAGAAAGTTCAAAACAGTTTTACAAAAAAACTAAACAAAACACTGAACAAGCCAAGACCAGGATTCATAAGTCATCAGTCTGCACCAGAAGCTGCAAAATGACTTTTTTGGAAATGAAATCTGCAACAAACTCAGGACGGGCGGTGGATCAAAAATTGTATATAACTGTCAAGTGGATCCACGTCCTGTCATTTGTTTCCTTATTATTCCTCGCAGATTTAGGGAACGTCTGAAAGAAGATATTTTCCAGGAGGCGCCACGCAAGTCTCGGAATAAGATTAAAGTCGGTGGGGGGGCGAGGGGGGGGGGGGGGTGGGGGGGTGGGGGGTGGGGGGGTGGAGGGTGGCTGGCTTATGGAAGAACTCAGGAAACGTTCTCTTTTGCCCTATTGCTGTTTTTGTATTTCCAGATGTCTGTTCGCAATGAATTTGTTCTTTACATATTTACACTTTAATCCCTGGAACACCCAAGTAAATCCCTTTGTCTCCGCAGGAGCTCAGCCTGGGCTTAATTGTCACCAGCCTCAGCCGCCCGCTGATTCCTCGCCCCCTCTGACCTCGGGGCCATTTTCTTCCATCTGCACGGACCACAGCAGGATGGTGTCGGATCAATGATGGACCGTGCCGTGCTCTGTTTCTGTCAGGCGCTGCAGAGGCTGAAGGTCAGTTTTGTTTTTGTTTTTTTCCTTTTCTAGTTTTTGTTTCACCAGATTACAAATTGTGCCCTCTGCTCTCCGAGCTCCCGACGCTTTTTCTTTTCTTTCCTTATTTTCTCCTGACATTTGTTCTGTTCTGGTGACTCGGTCGCCACCCTCCACGCAGTGGCCTTCACACCCAATTACTTAACTTGATAAGGATCGACTTTGCTGGGAGAGCGGATCCCCGAGACCAGGCGCCTCACTTTAAGGGGCCCGATCGTTGTGAAAAATTTGGGTTTGATGAAGACATTTCAGTCGAGCTGTCGTGCTCACAGCTTCGTGAAGAAGCTGAAAGGAAAACTTCTTGAATTTCCAATAACACCAAAGAGTTGTTTTTGCACTTGTAGATGCAACACTGAACACCAGAGCCAGCTTTTCTGTTTTACACACATCCAACCTGCTGTATGTAAAACCTGAACCCTGCACCGCCCTTGATTTGTTTTGCGCGGGAGTACTGTTTCAAACTGTGACACAGGGATAAAGCCTAAAAGATAGCTGCCATGTTTTTTTTACACACAAGTTTTTGGATTGTGAAGAGAAATGGATTCTGGATTTCTAGACCAACTGGAAAATCTGTGCTGCCCGGGGTCGTGACCCCTCCTGCCCTGCCATTGTCCATCCCCCCCACCCCCCGTTAAGCGGCATACACAGTGTTTAACAGATAGATAAATATTTATGGGGTGAAGCTAAAGATGGATTCTTTTTTTCTTTCCCAGGATTCCTTATGAATTTTTCATCCACTGCAAAATGCCAAGAATTCACTGGGAACCTCGCTGGCATCTCTGTGGAGGCAGTGTCGGAGGCAGGGGACAGAAGTCAAAGCCGCTTCCCAGTTCCAGTGATGGCGCCGCTCTGCGCTGCGGCTGGCGAGGTCAGTCGCTTGATGATGTAAATGCCTCCTAAAGCAAAGCCCCACGGTCGGTGCTGTCGCGATTTTATGTGCTGTGTTGTTGTGCTCAGTTGTTACATATCCTATTGAATGAACATTGCTAGTGGTCAGAGATCCACCGCAGGGTCATAGGTCGGGTGTTCAGACAGACATCCCAGCAATTTGTACTCATCCCAGGCAGCAGAGAGGTCAGCGCAGACCTTTCGCTTGCGGGGGTCACGAACGCACCACGCTTGCGGTTGTGCAGCGATTGCATGCGTGCGTGTGTGTGTGTGTGTGTGTGTGTGCGCCACTGTTTACGAGGGAATCGAGATCATTTGTAAGCTGTCGAAAAAGGAGCAGGCCGGACAGAGATCAAGGGCGACTCACAGAGGCTGGTCCTGCTGTCTGAGGGGGAAATGGATTCTTTTTGAAGTTGAAGTGGAAGTGAGGACGGAGGGAGGCCGATTTGCAGGGAAGGGAGAGTGTTAGAAGTGGAAGAGGAGGGAAAGTATTGGTCCGGAGAAGAATAAGTCATGCGGAGGGCATTCTGCAGTGTCCTGTTCTCAGTGGCCTCCCAACAAATGGGACCAAGGCAGCGCGTTGAGTCAACACCTGTCATTAGTCAGCTTGCGCGCCACAAATTTCTGTGCTCCTGCATTGTCAACCATGAAGCATGAGGAGAGACTGACCAAGCGGGTAAGGCTTGCACATTGTATTGTTTTGCAAATGTCCCCACTGTGAGACCCTAAAGGCTCATCTTATCTGATGACTCTAAGATTTGTCAGTGGAAGAACTCTAATTTTATTAGGGGCACTGTGCTGGATATTGTTACTGCCTTGCAGATATTTATGTCTGGTGAAAGTCATGATGTGATGTGACCCTCTTTGTGTCAAATTTGTTGGATGGATTGTACTTGAAACCTCTTTTCTGGTCAGTCTGAAAGAAGTCTTGATCGCCATGTATGAAAATGAGTCAGTTTGTGCCCCTTCGTCGCAGTGTCCTTTGAATATTGCAATACCGCAATAAATTCGGGTGACAAGACTTTTTTTCCCCAAACCTTTTACACTGTTTCTATGCTGCTTGCTTATGAATCCAAGTGTAAATCAGTATTAGGGCCGAGCTCCAAAACAGAATGGAGTAAAAGTGAAAGACTGCCAAGGAAATGTTTGTATTAAAGGTCAAGACCTTGATGAGAACATTTAGAAAAAGAATTTTCATACGAGGTAAGAGAAAATATGCATGAGTAATGGCTGCCGGGAAAATAAGGTCTGCAACTGAAGGGCAGGTGCAAATAGATGAAGGGAATTGATGATTTTCCGCTGCTGGTATTCATCTGGCTTTTAATGGTCGTCTATACAGAAGCAAACCCAAGTCTCATTATCTGCCCAGCTCTGAAAACTAAACTGGCTGAGTGGCCCACAAAGGGAATGAAATATCAAGAATCAAGAATAATTAAATTTACTGTGGACAAGAGATGAGCTCCTTGTAGACACAGGCCATTATTAACACTGTCTAGATTGCTAGGCATGAATATTTTTATGGTCAAAGACTTTTTCTTTTGATATGGTGATGTCCCCACTTTTTTTGCGGTAAATGAAATGAAAATGGCAAATGAAATGGCATTTAACAATTATGCAGCCCCCTGTATGTTGATGCATTTTGGAGTGAAACGGTCATGGCAGGCTGTACATGAAGCAGTGGATGTTGAAAAATGGATGTGTCAAAGCGAGTGAGACGTAGCCCGTTTCCCTTCGTTCTTTTTTTCTTCTTTGGCTTCATGTGGTTGCTGAAGCGGTCTGCTGTAAAATGCCTTGTACATAGGAAATTGTCAAAGATTCTGACACATTTTGTAAAGTAACTGAATTCAAGTCAGCAGATGGCAGAAACAAAAAAGACGCACAGCTGCTGGCAAGCTAATGGTCTGCGTTTTAAATACCTACACATTGTTTATTGTGTTTATGTTTGTCAGTTTAGACTTGAAATCATGGCATTTAAAAGATGACTGGAGCATAGTAGCCACATCCAAGTCATGGTGGAAGTGTGTTGAATACCAAACCTATATGCTCATGTTTCTCCTGTTGGCAGGAGAGGATGCGTAGAAGTCGGTCGTATCGTTAAAATATTGTCATTGGTAGTTGAATGACATCATTGCAGACACATTTTAGGATGTCCAGGTATTCCAGACTTCTTATATTCCTAAACAGGGCTACGGTACAAAAGGCATTACTGCATAATTCATTGAATTTGAGCAATATGGAAGTGTGACCCACTACCCGTATCACAATTTCTCCACTGTATCAGCACCTATTTTCAGTCAGGGAGTCTCAATTCCCACCTCCAGCACAGGTGGAAGACCTGCTGAAGTGGTGTGTCTGTGGAATACATGCACATGGGCTGCTGGCTCCATTGAATGTAAATAGAAGGTAGTGGGACTGAGGGTTGCGGGTATATGTGTAGGCAGCAGGGCATGTGACTGAATTCTTAGCACACCTACTGTATCTAAATGTCCAGTAGACTTGGTTGTCAGAGGCCATGCACACCGCAATGTCTATAAATCTAGACATCCTCCCAAACCAATATCGGACAGAGCTGCTTCTTTTAACAATGTAATATGGGTTATGTTGTTTAAGGTTCCAAATACTTGAATAGATACATGCAATTAATACAGTTAATAGACATAGAGTTGCTGCAAGTCAGAAGTTGATCTAATGCTCATTGGTGGTTTGATTTTGACTTTGTATTCCGCCGTGGTACCGTTATTATTGCATTGAATATGTCTCCTTTTTTTCATGATATGAGTGATAAGATTTGCTTGTGTTTTCCTTGCCACGTGAAGACTTCCGATTCCCTCAGTGCGTCGTTTCAGTTTGTGACCCCAAAAAGAAGCAGAGTGAAACCAAAAGCTCCCCAGCCGGAACGAGTCAGCCTCTGGAGTGCACCTGTCAAGCTAGCGCTCTGATAGGCCTCGCCACCATTGAATTTGTGGGCACGTGATGTTGTTTTGTGCAGAATTGCTTTCACGCAGACTCAATATGCACCTCCATCTGTCCATCCATCCACCCATCTGTCATTTGTTGTTCCATCCATCCATCCTTTTGTCCATCCATCGAAACTTAAAACACTTAAACTGCTTCTCCTGCACTCATCGTCCAATGGTGCAGGAGCCTTTTCCAGATCCCTTTGTGCAAAGGCTGGTTGCAACATGGACAAGTCGCCAATTCATCATTGGGCCATGACAGACACGCACAATTGAGTAGGTAAAAATAACCGAATGTTCATGTCTTTGGACTGTGGGAGTAAACTGGAATACCCAGTGAGAACCCAACCAGATACTGAACATTCCTTGCAGGAAGGCTCTGGATGGCTTTGATTTCAACCTTCTTGCTGTGAGGCCAAATATCTATTCATGCCGCTCATTTGCGCCGAATGGAATGTTTTCTGAATATGCTGTTTTGCGGCTGTCCAACAAAGCGGCTGCATTCCCCTGACACAATTTAGAAATGAAAACTGCTGTTCTTGGGAAACAAGACGTTCATGCAGTTCCTCTGAATCATCTTGTATTTATTCCAATCTCTGCCGGCATCTTCGGAGTGGTAAGACGCCAAATGAACAAGGCTTGTTGCAAAGGTCAGGTGTAGTTCTTCCTCAGTGTGAGGGTGAGATCCTGGCCATCATCATTCTGCAATTACACTTGGACTGGCCGAGATTGGGGAGACGTCTGGCCCGTCACTTGGTTGAAGATATCATCACCCAGCCTGTCTCCATGTGTCAACTCGTCACTCCTGTCAGCACCCTCCTCTTCTCCTTTTCATATCAAACTTTTTTTTTCCCCACAGCATCATCTCCCATCTGATACTTGTTCCATCTCATTCTCACCTTTCAAACCCCAACCTTCCTCGATCCATCTCCTCCTCTCCTCCGCCCCTTATCCATCCTGCTCCACTTCTGTTGCCGTGACTGATTGCCGAGACTGAGATTATTCTCTCGCGAAGGCTCACAAACTCCGTACCCCCACCCACTCACCCTCCCACCTAGCTACCCGGCCTTCTCTGCCGCGCATTGATTACCCCACATTTCAAGGGGATAATCAGTGGGCGTGACCAGATTTTGAAACACGATGACTCCGTGCTTGTGTTTAAATGAAACTGATCTGGCTGGTTTTTAATCAGGGCCGCCGGTGACGCTTAATCAAGCGGCGTTTTGATGGATTCGCGGAACGGGAAGGCCATTCATCAAGTCAATTACACATAAATCATGAGCTTACCCGCAGATTTTGGAGTGTGACACAAGGAGGCGGCTCCACTTTGTTCTTGGAATGAATAGGCAGTGGCGTTATGTAGAACCTTCTCATCCCAGGCGATGACTGTGTGAACGGTTTGTACAATGGAACAAGCTTCGCAGAAGGATGCTGATGGCCCAACAGTTTGAGTGTTTTGACAATGAGACGTTCTTGAAGTGGTTCCATGTGATCGCAGCTCAGTAAAGCCCCGCCCCCATGCTTCAAGATTAAAAACATCGGAAGTCAATGTTCGCCCCTTTATTCCACACCAAAACAAATATATCATAGATCAATAGATTGATGTTTACATTCTAACAGTTGCATTCTCCCACATATAAGTTCATTGTAAAGAGTGCTGGATTTGCATAACTTCAAGGCCCAGGCGGCGTTGGAGGTCGTGAGCTGTGAACCACTCCAGCACACCTCCTGTCGATAAATCATTTAGACTGACAAGCTGCTGGAGTTGTCAGGAAATCAAGGGTGGAATATGGATTATACAAGCTCCATCAGAGAATGGTAGTAATGCGTGCATGTGAATGTCGACTACACAATGGGGGCCTGCTGGCGCGGAAAGCCTATGATGTCTTGGCAGCAGCTGAAGTGAAAATGTGAGCGTCACAGGAGCAAAGGAAGACTAGGCAGCATAGTTGTATATGTATTATTGATAATGCGTCCTCTAAGATGTACGTTCACAAAGGATCCAACCTTGTGCATGACTGCAACGGGTGGATCAACACCTGTGAAACACATTGGAAATCTTTGTTTCAGCTGCAGGCAAGTAAACGTGTTTAGTTAAGCTTTGTTCCTTTTCCTCTAAAACATTTAGTGTATACATGGCCACCCGCAGTGGAATTCATCTGTGTATCACACAGCTCAGTGTTTGATAAATGTGATGAAGAAGAGCTACTCCACTTTAATACGATACTCCAGTATGTTGCACAATGATCAGAATAGATTGAAGCCATTCTTATTCTGCCGCCTCTGAATCACTGTCAGCAGCTGGCAAAACCCAAGGCTGCTGCACTTGTCAGCTTTCATTTTAGCACCATTTCATGCTTCTTTTTTTGTTGCTGTGTCGCAACAACACTTGGCACACACAAAAAACCCTCCTTCATGTTATTACATTTTCCATTGGTGCCAGTTTATCTCGGCTTTCATTGATTGAACTGGGCTTTTGTAACGGACAAAGGTGGAAATGTTCCGCTCTTGACTGTAGAAATCCTCAATGATCAAGTGCTGAAATTGACATGTAGATGAACCACACAAGGAAACAAAGTAACAGAGTCAGGGTGGGCACGGTGAAGCATAAGAGGCTGTCACTGATACCAAAACTCTTGTGTTTCAATGAGGAAAAATCCCATGGATGGGCTGTGATTGGAAAGCAGAAACGGATGTTGATAAGAGAGGGCAATGTGAGTGCTAGCCAATTGGGTAACAGTCACCAGCCTCAAAGAAGGCACACCGCCTGTGTTAATCAAAAGCCAAGAGACGTAGATCCAACAGGTGAGAAATCAATAGCCCCCCTTTTGTTTCTTCTCATGCATTCATATACTGCGTTCACTCGCACCCTTCGCTAATGAAGTTATCTGACCCAGGCTGCAGCTGTGAGTCCTTATCATCTCATATGTTGCAATTAACCTGTACATTTCTGTGCTTGGGAGTGAGCGTGATTCCAGCAGGAAGACTGCATAAATGAATAATTAAATTATTGAATGAAATCAAAAGTCAATGACTCTCCTCAAGGGTACACATCTATACTTGGGGCGCGCTGCCATCTGTTAGCTTCAGGGGGTCAGGCGGCTGCACTTTGTTTATTTTTTTCCATGGTGTTCCACTGAATAGTATGACAGGCCTCCTCTGGATTAATAGAGCATTTTCACCCCTACTTGATTCTCACACAGCGTGTGCCTCTTATAAAACACCAAATGCATTACTGTTCACTGTTTTGCTTGTTAGCCTCCAGCTTGTGGTTAACACTAAAAGAAGCTGAGGTTTTAAGAGCAGTCCAGTGCAGAGGGTGGGGGTGGGTTTAAAATGGGCCTAAAATACTCCTAAATGGACTAACTCTGTTGTGGGCACCATAGTCGACCACATTCGTCAGAACCGTTTGCGCATCACAAACGATTAGTGCCCGCGACGCCACATTATTTTTTCAACGTCCCAACACCGAATCATCATCATCAGACAGCCTTAATTTAACGTGAGTGCAGTCAATCATGGCAGTTACTGCTGGGAAAAAATGGACATTGTGCCAAAAAAAAACTTAACCCGAAAGATGACAAAAACCTAATTTCCTCAAATCTGTGATGTTTCTGTTAAAGATTTAGTACCTTTTAATGGAAGTAGTTTTCAAACTTTGGAAATGCTAGTCCCAGTTTTCTGACATGCCACAATATGGCTGCTTTGTTAAGCTTTATGTGTATCTAGATGCTTCTTATTACTATTTAAAACCATGATGGTCATTGGCTTTTTGACTTTTTGTAACCACTTAAAATCATGCATTTCTTTCCCATATGTACACTATGGATCCCTTTAAACATTACACACTTACCGAGCATGCAATTCATTTTTACAACTTTTAAAAAATTGAATGAATGATTAATTCATTAAAACAACAGCAGTAATAATGTCTGCATTCATCAGATATAAAAGTGAAGGTGCTATGTGACTAAATCAATGTCATTGTGTTTTGAGTCTTGTTCAGCCCAGTCTTTCTTGCTGAAATCCCACGGGGACCTCGCTGCCAGCCAACTCTGGATGACAAACCATCGCGGACTGGTTAATTTTAACCTTGTTGGAATGTGAAATGAGAGGAGAGCTTTAGATGGCGCAAATATCTGCCAAGAAAGCCAGTCAAATCACTGTGACGTTTTCTTTCATATGATCTTTGATCAATCTCACAAATTTGTTCAGGGAAAGGAAGAGCCCAGAGAGACTGTTTGTACGGGGGGCTTGACTTGGAACGTGATTGGACACATTTATACTCACCAGTCAGACATGGTTTATCGTGGCCTGAAGTTGGCCAGTAAACAAGGAGGATGACTCACTGGTCTTGCAGTTTCTCAAGAAACAAAAAACGAAACACAACGAGCTTGGGTGGGCTTCCGGATGCAGCTGCGTGCGGATCGTGTCACAAAGGGGCTACGTCAGTGCACGGCATTCGGGGAACCCACAAGCCAAGACCATCTCTTTGTTCAGTGTCCGTGAAAACAGGAAAATCCAATCCTCATTTTCAAACAATTCCTTCAGATTGACAAACTTGCAACCATGTAAACACACCTACTGACTCAAAAACCAGATCCTCTGACCAGATTCTCTCCCCATGTTTCCCCAACACTATTGGTTCCTGATCCTCAGGGACAAAAAACAATCAGGATTTTTTCAAGACCTTTCTCTTTTCAATTGTGACCCACACCAGGACAAAAACTGAATGAGTTGCCCTTATCTCCTTTTTGCTAGAAAATGTAATCAATTTCTGCTCATTACTTTCAGATAATTCCTTCTAATAAACAAACAGATGAACCCTGCTGGGAAAAATCGCAGCCTTCTTGGTGGAAGTCATGATGTTTTTTCATTGTCACAGCAAAACAAAACAAAACAAAAAAAAAGCACATTTGCGGCTACAGGTTTGATAAAATCGCTAGAGGTTTGTTTATTTATTTATTTTAATGGCATCGTTACTGGTATCAGCACACATGGCTGTTCTATGACATTTCGGCCAACTGTATCTGGGTGGGTTCCGCCCTTCCCGCAGATTATAAACCGTGCAACCGGGCAGAGCTGCTGTTGCCCTGCTTTTCGCCAACAGATATTTCTCAAGTGCAAATCCCTTTCTCCTCTGGCAGTCCCCAGGACCATATTTCTCCTGTCGGTTCACGTCCAGACCTGGAGAAAGCCAGCTGGCCTTTCTCAAATCACTGTCCCCAGCCAGAGAGCCATGGGGGCTTTCCATCCCCGGAGCAATCTCTGCCAGGAAAGAAAAGAAAAGAAAAGAAATGGGGTGAAAAAAGTTTCTCAGGTTCACTTGTGCCCGAAGAGCAACGGGCTGCAAAGGTTTTGAATGAAAAAGAAATCATCAACCGGCTGACCTGTCATTTTTAATACTGCCCTTTGAGGGGAACGTTTGGTAATGGACAGATCAAGCGTTTGGGAACGTAGCGGCCATCAGTGGAAGTGCTCACAGCTTTGTTCTGAAAGTGAAACTGCACTCGGGGAGATTCATCCCCTCTCTCTGTTTGACTCTAATGCACTTTCTTGTATAGATTTTTTTTCTTCCCCTTTTCCCTTGCAAATCCTCATTGACGAGTTTGTCTGCGCGGCCTCTTGAAGAGGGCCACTGAGATAACCCCCGACAAAGTTAGATCACAGGACTCCAATAGCCTTGTCCCCAACAAGCAGCACAGCAGCGGCTCGTGAGGAATCGGCCAACCGGCTCCGGATGACACTGCGTTTCGCACTCTATGGAGGGAATCGCTGCCGCTTTGAGGCAACTTTGAAAGCGTATTTTGTTCGGGAATGGCTTTTGATATTTTTCTCAGAGTCGGTTAAAACACTTCTTTAAAATGAAATCTCTTGTGCTCTCTATTTACCGCACTTTAATCTCTCTGCTTGGTTCTTCTGAGCTTCCAAGCAGCACTGCGGATATGGGGGACCCGCTGGTGCATGGGAGCCGACTTGATAGCTTGATGTAGATAAGGCCGGGGCAGGAATTTACTGAAGAGATCCATCTGAGCGGCCACATGAGACGCCCCCGGGTTTGCACAACCACTGAGCTGCAACCCCAAAGAAAATATGTATCTTTCCACTGCCATCATTACCCCAGAAAGCCTCACACGGCATCTCTATTAGGTCTCACCCGTCTGGAAGTATTTCCAGGATTTTCTGGGTATGGGTATGAAGCCTTTGGCAGTTACTTTATAACAATACTAGTTGTAGTATTTGGGCTTACACAGATTTTAGATTAAGCACACTGTTGAGTTGACAAACCGGATCCTCAGTCATCATTCAACGGCCATTGAAACCTTGAAGGAACGTCAAGGTGTTTGGAATCAAGGTAGCTGGTTAGAGCACTAAGTGTTTGTTTTGGGGGATAAGAGATGCTGCTGCTAAAATAACAACATGTCAAGTCATTTGCATTTCACAAATTATCCACAAATCTTTCTGTTCTAGAACTCACATGTTCCTCTGCTAATAATCCCCAAGAACAGACGAGCCCTGGGTGGCGAAGCCTACACAACGGGCTGTCGGATCCAATCCCGTTTTGAAACCAATTAAAGCTGGCGTTTCTGAAGAGACGGGCTTTGATGTCACAGTGTTTACACCCTCTGATGATCCCGGGTAGCGTCGCCGCTTGTTCCCGCGCCGCATTGTAATGAAGCTTGTGGATAACTGTACAGCACGTGGGATATTCATGAAACAGTGGAGACAGAGGGGTCCCTGCGTAATTTGATCCCCACTCATAGCAGCCTCACTGTTGAATCGCAAAGTTTTTGATGAGTTTGCCGGTGCATTATTAGTTGGTATCTAGTTTTTCATTCAGTTCCAATGCAAGCAGTATGTAATCAAACAGCTTATTGTGACTTTTCTGGACTGTGATGTTTAAGTTACTATTAAATTGTTTTTGTGATGACTTTGATGCATTTTGGATAGGCGCATCTACCATGTGCATCAAAAAGTACTGTTTACATGTAAAAGTTACAGAAATTGTCTTTCATAGATTGTGATTTTGAAGTGGCCTCAGATAGGTTGAAAATGAATGGCAATGCTCAGCAGTTGCCCAGTCGGAGAAACGTTACAGCCCATGAGGAAAGAAGACACTGTACAAGAACAAACACTGTTCATGGTTGTTTTTTTGTTTTTTTTGCTTTGAGTTTGAATGAGCCACTGAGAATTGTGTCTTTGAATCATTTCAGTCACTGAGTCAGTAACGCAGCATGTGTGGAAATCCGAATGTGCACAGATGCTCCTCCTTCCACCCCCAGAGCAACTGTGCCACTCGTTCATTATGTGAGTGGTGCTGTGGGCAACTGAGTGAATTGTTCATTTTGTTACCGGGCATTTCTTGATCAGCTCAGTGTGGGAAGAGAAGGTGCAGCAGGGTTAATGCTGCAATTAACTTTTGTAGTTGTAAATGTAATAGCAACATAGTGACAGGGTTGCCTCGTCTCTTCCGCTAGCTAGCTAGCTAGCAGCAGTGGCAATAAGTCTTATCTCTTTGCTCAGTGAAATGACTCGAGTTTTGAACAATTCATTCTAGACATCACCAAATTGGCACCATCAGCCATTGACTGCTGACCAGTGAGGGATCAGTCTGACCCGTATGTCGTCCACGCTGGCGGCTGGCGAAAACAGGGGAAACGGGGAGCAGCGTTGATCCAACTGTTTGGGGTTAGGGGGGACGAAAAAAAAAACAAACTCAAACGCTTGGGGTTCATGATGGATTAATTCACCTCACACTGTTGCAGCCGCCGCCGACAGCTGTCCTCGCTGGGTTTTTGATACGAGAGAGCTGCAACCTTCTTGCCGAACGACTGAAAGACATCCAGAGAGACAGAGAGAGAGAGTGAGAGAAAGCGAGATAGAGAGAGAGCGTGAGGGAGGGAGAGAGAGACCGATAGGGAGGATGACTGCCTTCTACAAGCAAGGACGAGGTCCGGACCGAAGAGGCGTTTGTGATTGACAGAGCTTTATTTTTGATCAGCCGGGGGAGAAATGAGATGGTGTGTGTGTGTGTGTGTGTGTGTGTGTGTGTGTGTGTGTGTGTGTGTGTGTGTTTGTAGCTAGGAGACAGTCCCCATGGAGACAGCTCAACTAAGAATCCAGTCAAGAGAGGAGAAGTACGCACAGAGGACTCTGTGTGTGTGTGTGTGTGTGTGTGTGTGTGTGTGTGTGTGTGTGTGTGTGTGTGTGTGTGTGAGACAGATACAATGAGACTGATGTCCAGGATTTTGTCCTCTCGCTGTGACTGTGTTTCCACAACTAATGGGAAACCAGTGCCTCCACTTGACAGCAGCTGTGTTCAACTTAGCTCACTTCCATCCAGTACACGTCAAAGCAGTACAATTACTGTGCAGCGAACACCTGTCTGCGTTGTCAGCATCGTCCCAAATCAATACTGCAGTTACAGAATGGATTTATCTATTTATTTGTTTATTTAGTTTTCACGAAACCCAACCGTTTCTTCTTCTGCTGTTTTTTTAACTCATGAAAAGTAGCAGAAGAAGAAACGGTTGTGTAACGGTTTTGTAATTTTACAAAAAAGCGAAACAGACTGCAACAACAGTGTCGATGACATGGGAATAGTCATAAAAACATGGCTTATGGCTGATTAAGATACGCTGTCGCAGCCACGAGTATGGAAGCCTGCAAGCGTACGCTAACTTTTGCTAGCAAGCTAATGACGCGAGGCCGCTCTCACTATGTCATCGGTCTGTCGTTTGTTTGTGTGTTTGTCTGTGTGTTGCGATCGAGGTTCCACACAATTTATTTGGGACTGTTTTTAGCGTTGCGCACCATATTGCATTTGCTGTGTTGTGAAACACAACAATCAGTGTGCTCTGTGTCTGATATGAACGTGTCTCAAGGAAATTAACGATATTTAAAGGACGGTAATGAGTCCCTTCGTTGTTAAATGATGCAACAGTCTAAGGAAAATCCCAATTAAACTCAAATATGTGCTGGGAAAGAATAGCCCCATACATTATTTATCCTCTCCCAAAAAAATGTTTTATTAATGCAGGTGAATGAATAAAATGTCCACTTTGCTCTGCAGCGAAGGCGGCCGATGTTAAAAATTCAGCTTTCGGACGACGGCAGCGAGGTGTCACAGACGCACGCAGCGCATTAGCGCTAGCAAGCAAATAGAGCAGCACTGATTAGAATCGATTTCTCCTCTTAACAATAAGGTCCAGTCATAATTTAATGTGGCTCTGCAGTGAGGAAAAAAAGGACTGTGTTCATTATGCACATCCTGCTGTTTGATTGATGTGGCAATGTTGAATGATGAGCCGAACTGTTTCATTAACGCTTCTCGCTGGCCTGATTTCTCACTTGTGCCAAAATGAAGGTTGAAAAAGGGATTAAGTGTGTATTAAAGTCCCATTTTCCTTTAAATGATTGAGGAAAGTACAATAACTCAAACACTGAGGTTGTTCAATGACTGTCCAGTTGTGTCTGGTCCACCTCCCCCTCACAATGTTTTAGAGATCATTTTTCAAATTGACAGAGTAAATGAATACAGAAGTAGTTTTTGTATGGGCCGTTCCCGTCCTCACCGGTCCACTTTCCAAAGGTGTGCTCGACTGCGGAAAACAAAAACACGAGGTCGGCGTATTTTAGGGGGCAGATTTGCTTTTTTTTGAAGCATTGTGGCTGGCAGGAAAGGAACGCGTGGATTGGATGGGTGATGATGGCGGGCTGCAGAGCCAGGTCTGGCAAGAGCTGGTGGCTTCACTAGACTGGAGTTACCGCAGGGGGGAGTTGAGCAGGAAGACAGCAGGGAGGCAATTAGGGAGGAAGGCAGGCATGAGATGTTCCAAAGTAGGTGGACGGACACGCAGCAGATGACCCGCGAGCAACAGAAAGCTGCTGGGGGAAAAAAAGAAGAGAAAGAGTCAGACTTCAGTTCCCGCAAAAGCTGTGAAAGTCATCTAGCATCATCAGCGTAAAAAAATAAATAAATCTGATTTCTGCATTCACATTAAGGTGTGACGTGTTTTGATTCTGGACATCATTTTGTTTTTACAAAGTGATTTGGCTGTTAGGCACCACTGATGTTTTTTTCTTTTTCTTTGCTGACTCATAGTTTCCCAATCATCCCTGTTGTTGTGCGCACTTCCCAACATTGATGAAAGTATATCTACTTGCCCAAATGTTTCGCTCAATTCAAGCCTCAAATTGCAGATGCTGCTCATATGTCCACCAGAAAGTGGACCCGATTTGTGTCATTGAGGCTTGGGGAAGGCCGCATTTACCTCAGCAAGACGTAAATAAGTCCTACTGATTGTGTAAAATTTGCCCTGGCAGAAAACCATGAATATTTCCTGTTATTTCCTGCCTGATTGTTTTACAAATATCTGGTGTAAAGTTAGCCTGGTGCTCAAGGCGATTGAGAATATATATATATATGTATATAAAATTATTTTTATCCCTTATGCATTCTGACATGCCATCAGTGGGAGTATTTCGCCTTCAAACTTGCAACCGCAAGTCTGCGCGCACAAAACAAAGCATGCATTAGCATTAATTAGCGGGGCAAAAAAAGAAAAAGAAATCTTAAGTCAAACCCTCGCTCCATCTGCTGAGTGCTTTATTGTTGGACGGCTAGTTGGACATTAAAGCAGCGTTTTATATGCTGGTGCGACGTGCTGCTGGTTCTGGCTCCCTTCCTGCAGACTGCTGGTGGTTATGTTGCAGAGAGAACTGTGGCTGCTTTAAGGCTCCGAGGAGACCTGCTGTAGCCAGCTGCTAGGAAACACACTGTCTCGCTGTAGTCACGGCTCGAGAAGACTCTGATACGCCTCTGGCCCTCAAAAACGCATTGCATCTTTCCCATAATTAACTCACTCACACATGTTGTGACGTGCGTCCCCCTGAGGATCTCCTTTTAACCGCTGTGTCTGATCTGCCGTGTTGACTGAAACAAACGAGTGCCGAAACGACGGGCGATGTTATGTCGTCCTCTGTTCCACTTATTTTGTGTTTGCATGATAAATTAACCCACCACTGGTTTTTACTCAATCACTTTGTCAAGCAGTCACTCAAAGCAAAAAAAATAATAATTAGCCGAAGTGATCGCTCACACTTGGTGTGTCCACATGGTCAATGTTTTTTGTCATTCTGATTAAACTGTTTCAAAGTGAGGGATCAGATTGTCCCATTAGCATTACTCTAAAGACAGTGGTCTGAATGATTTGTCTGTTTCCTTTAAGCCGTGCACTGTGACGCAGACTGACTCTGACATAATCACACCGACAGTGGGAAGCAATCCGACCCGTCGTTTACATCGACTCCTATCCATCAAAAACGGGGTTACATCACCGCTTCTATCTGATGGAAAAGTTCAGTCGGCTCTGGTCAATTTGATCCTAACAGTTTTTACATGTTGTGATTTTAATCAGGTTGCCTTTGGGAAAAACACTCACCAGTTACTTAATCCACACTTGGCATGTTGATGTGGTGAAGATGAGTTGCGAAAGTCCATATCAAGCATGAGACAAGAAAGGGGGAACTCATGGTGAACGTAGCATGGTTGAAGTGCCAGATGGGCAGGTCTGAGCATTTACTCAGATTTTCATGCACAACCATTTCCACTGTTGTAGAATAGTCTCAAAAGGACAAAATACCCAATGGCCGGCGGTCGTGTGCAGGAAAATGGAAAATTGTGGATGGAAACCACAAAAATCAGCCAGCCTGATATAAAGAGGAGTGTGTTAAGGGTCAGAATCTTGCTAAATTTTTAGATGTCCAAGAGCAGCTGTTGAGTGGTGAGTCCTGTTGGCCGAGTGCTGTTTCAATTTAGAGTGGTGGAAAATGTTAGAGCTGTCATTGAGCCGAGGGTCTCCGGAGAGACGTGGATGAGTAGAGTGACGAGGTGGAGTTGATCAGGTGAGAGGTGTTATGGCCTTCCTCCATTTTGAAAGGAAGACACATGGAAAGACCACCCTCCTTATTTGTGACAGACATGTTGCAGCTGCCATTTCATTCCATTTTGGATGTGGCAAAAAAAGTGCTGAAAAACAACATCTGCCACTGATTAAGGACTTGTGCCTTGAAAAGGTAGCCTGAAAGGGAAGATTCAGCAAACTGTCCCATATTCCAGTAAGTTCTGCCTTGGATGCCCAAAAGATAGATGCTGTGTAATGTTTCTAATCACAACCTTCTGTTTAGTTATTTTAATTCAGTTGTGCAGTTTTATTTCCCAGCATAAATTAGAATAGGGCTGGTAAAAGAAAGGGTGTGTGTGGAAGGAAAACAGGCTTCTGGAAATAGATCAATAAATAGTTTGTTGGACCAATTTGCAAAAGGAAATGTTTTTTTTGTGAATCACTCAGTCTGAGCAAAGACAGAACCGTGAAGTGAGTTAACCCTACAGGTATGAAGCAGACACAGAGAAAAAAATCTCCTTGGCTGTTTGATGAACTTACGTTGGCTATATTTGCATGTTACGATAGTGACTTCAGAAAACAGTTTCCTGAATATTGGTTGGAACAAACAAACGCAAGAGCGGGTATAGTTTAGCTTAACAAACTTAGCTAGCTAGTTTACCCAGCCATGAGACGATGTTAAACAAAAGAAGGAAGCTGAATGACACACTGACTTAACCTGCTATTCAGAGACATTATGGTTCCACTCTGTCTTTTGTTAGTGGTGAGCCCTTACTTCTGTTTGGATCTTCTCACCATTCAGAACCTGTTGCCAACAAATGATACTGTGAATGTAACTTTTACATTTTTGTGTTCCCAGAAATGAGACAATATTTACTTGGAGTTGTTGGTTGGCTAGTTGTAAATCCCATACTCGATATGATGGGTGTGAAAAGAGTTATCAAAGGAGGCAGGCAGGGCTTCGCAGAAAGTCAATTTTCTTGTTTTGCTCATCTCCAAATGAGCATGCAGCAAGTCCCCGAGGAGCAGTAAGTGAGGGAACTGTGTCTTTTTTTTTTACAAATTGAAACACCACTTTATTGATTAGCAGCTATTGTTTACAGCCACCAGCTGATTGACATACAGCAGACTGGTTACATTGGCTCACCGTGTCTAATTGTCAGTCTGGGGGATAAGAAGTGCTCAAATGAGTTTGCATTCGGAACGGATCATTCTTTTTCGCCATTTAACACATTTTCTACCAAGGGAATAATTCCCACAGGCGTCACATCGTCATAATCACATTGAGTATTTCAGAATGAGTTCTCACTTTGTAAAATACTTTATTCTGCTCCGTAAAGGAGAAACAGGAAAAAGGCGCGTTTGAATTACTCACATTCATCATCCTTTATGACAGCACTGATAAATACACATAACGCTTTTTATTAACCGTCATGAAAATATATAGATGTGACTCGTAACGGGCCATAAAGCAAGTTATGGATGCTCTTAGTTATAAACTAGAGGTTATTCTGATGGGGCTTATTAAGCAGCGCGCCAATCAACTGCAAGGAGAGGCAGCCATTAAGAAGAGCCACTGTATTAGAAGCTCTGCGTTATTTATTTATTTATTTTTGGGACGTGGCTGGTAATCACTATTGACTCCTTTATTCATACAATAGTGCACACAATTTCAGTTTTAGTTATCTGCTCTCATACTAAACTGTCTATGTCCTTCTCGTGCTCCACACAGCTTAACCCTCCGGTCGTGTTCACCTCCCGCCCCTTACTTCAGTGTTCCCGGTCAGAATTGACCGGTCTGTTTTAACTGCTCTTAAATTAGCACAAAAAACAAATTTCACCACCAACAACATTCTTTAGCCATGAACATTGTCTCAAAGTAGTGTTTTAACATGAATTTATAGAATTAGACGTAAAATAACTGCAGTGAAAATACAAATAGGCACTGAAAATGTATTACAAAATGAACATGTAATGTAACATAAATGGAAAACCAAAGACCATACAGTTGTGTGTGTGTGTGTGTGTGTGTGTGTGTGTCTGTGTGTGTGTGTGTGTGTGTGCGTGTGCGTGAGTGCGTGAGTGGCATGTGACACTCAGGTCAGAGTGGGCCTTGCAAAACATAGGCATCACATTTGCAGCATCTTAGACTTGTTTTGTTGTCTCTAGTGGCACAGAGCTCACAGCGCTTCCTTTTCTGCCCATGTCCTTGTTGGGGGAGAGCAGCCAGGGCAGCGGCTGGGACTGGGGTTTGCACACTCCTAACCAGACTGGCAGAGACTGGTGTGCGGGGAATGTGCGGGCAACGTTGAATAAGAGGAGTCACCAAAGCTTTCCCCAGCTCTGCTAAGAAAGGTCTCCTCTTGAAACCCTTCCCCTGCTTCCAGGTTGTGTCGATTGCTGTCCATACCACATATGCATTGAAAGCAGACACACCAATGATGTTGTGGAACAGTGCCACAGGCCAGCGGGCTGTCCTTCACTTGCAGATGTATGGTGTATGGGTTCACATAACATAACAGACACCTGTCTAGTCTGTGTGAAGATATGATATGAAGATTTAATGATAAGATACGACACGGTGGCGCACTGGTTAGTGCTGCCGCCTCACAGCAAGAAGGTTGTGGGTTTGATTCTGGGCCTGGGACCTTTCTGTGTGGAGTCTGCATGTTCTCCCTGTGTCTGCGTGGGTTCTCTCCAGGTTCTCCGGCTTCCTCCCACACTCCAAAAACATGCATGTGAGGTCAACTGAAGACTCTAAATTGTCCGTAGGTGTGCATGTGAGTATGAATGGTTGTTTGTTTCTATGTGGCCCTGTGATGAACTGGTGACTTGTCCAGGGTGTCCCCCTGCCTTCACCCTAAGACAGCTGGGATAGGCTCCACCAGACCCCCGTGACCCTGAGTTCGGGAAGAAGCAGGTACGGATGATGAATGAATGATAAGATATGATACATTGTTTCATCAGGAAGTTGGTTCACGTGGGAGGATCGGCATATAAGCGCGGGAAAGAGATGTGTACCCGCAAAATACATTGTTCAGTCTGAAATGTGTGAGTGAGTGAGTGAGTTGGGGTGGTGTGTATGGGGATGTTTTCTGTCTGATGGATGAATATAGTCTGGATTCCCATTCACTTCCTATGGCGGTCACTTTTGACCGGGAACACCACAGGTGTAACAAGGTTGATTAAAACACTCAAAATTCAATGAAAGAGGTCATAATCCATTGTATATGTTCAAGTGCATAGTGTGGAGGATATCGTAAGGCCTTGAGGCAATCAGATGTAAAACACAATATTTCTGAGTGTTTGAAGTTGTAAATCGGTCAGATTTGACCGGAACACGACAGAAAGGTTAAAGCATAAAAAAAAATGTTTTTTTTTCTTTCCCGGGGTGGAAAAAAGTGGCGTCCACACGCTGACAGATGGAAACGGAACGGTGGGTGAAAACGATGGAATGCGTATGCCACACCGAAAGGTGGCGCTGTTAACAGACGCTGACACAGCCACCGGACCCACGATTTAGAAAGAGGGCGTTTCCGCTACACACTAAACACACAGAAAACAAAAATGGCGAGTAGCGGAAAAAAAGTGAGTCTGAGGTTTTGTGAGGTTTTGTAGTAATATTGCCAACAAATCTTGAAGCGCCTGCGATACAAAGACAACTCCGCTCGCCGCCATCGTTGTTTTTTGTGCCGCTGCATGCCGTGTTTTTTCCGGTCACATGACAGGGACGGTGCTATGACGTCATCGTTTTACAAGGAAAAGCCGTTTTCACTTTCCACACGGCAACGATGTGAAAACGGCGAAACGGCCTTGTCAGATTTTCCCACTCTGGGACCCGTTTTCATAAAATACCGTTTCGGGGACCCAAAACGCTGTTGCCGTGTGGACGAAACGTCGTAACGGTTAAATACTTTACCGTTTCCACCAAAAAAGGTGTACCGATCATACATCTAAAGCATATACATACAATGTAAAAAAAAAAAAAAAAAAAGCTTTGTAAAATTATCGTTATTGGTGACGCCATCTTTGGCTTGTTGTTATCAGATGTAAAAGCTATCAGCAGCAAAATATTTTGCCAAGTAAATTTTTACCCACTGGGCCTCTAACAGTCTATTGTCGTTGTGCTTTTTGGCTGCATTTGGCAGCTCTGAAGACCAAGGTGCCAACAAAGTTGTAAGTAAGAAACAGAATCGAAAAGCCATTCAGAATCACAGATCGGCGGTCTTGGCGCGGACGCGGCCGTTAGGAAAATCAACAGATGGACTCCAGCCTTGACTTCCAAAGAGCCTCTTTTTTTGCTTGCCACAAACAGCCAAGTGAAAGAGCCTCGTTCAAGGTTAGCCTGACCCCTTTCCCTCAAATGGAAAAAAAAAGAAAAGAAAAGAAACTGGTCTATTTTCCTTCCAACTCTTGCAACAGTGTAGCTGCTGATGGTGCTGTAAATGCTGTCACTCAGAGTGAGTAAAAAGAAAAAGAGCCAGGCCATTGTCCTGTCTTACTGCTGTGAAAACACCACAAAAGAATCAAAGGGATTTTGTCCCAAGGTAGGGACCAAAAAAGAAGGTGTTTGTACGTTTCCCTCTCTGTCAACTGTGGCGTGTGTGCTACTTTTCACGAGACGGCAGTGATGTATTTGCGTACGTGAACAGGCATGTCGAGAAGAATCCCCCTTCACGGCAAAGAAGAAAAGGCACAATCTGCCAAACAGGAAGTGACAGGAATGCACAATTTTTTCCGACTGGTGTCCTGAAAACCGACGCTCCCCAGCCACCCTATACATTTTTGTCATGTCATTTTTATTTTTGTCCGCGGTGAATGCGTTAGTGTGCACATGCATGTGGAAAGTTGGCCTCTTTAATAGGAACCATCCTTTATCTATCGCTGACCAGCGTGACCACTGTCCCAACCCGATCCCCCCTCACCCTCCTCACTCCCCCCCTTCCTCAGTGTAGTTTCATGCATGGCTGGGACTAATCATCATGCATGTGGACACAGTGGCAGCTTTTCATAGGAGGGATGATGCGGTGACATAAAATGAGAAACGCAATTCTTCATTTTAAAAATAGTTCCAGATTGTAAACACTTCCTGCTCTGGGGGTTGGGAGTTTTGCAGCCGCAACCACCCCCATAAAAAAATATATATATTTCTAGCCTGGCTGGCCAGGTGGATGGTTTGTCCAATTGTTTACATTTATCCCATGTAGCTATCTGCTGAAGAGCCCATTGAAAGCATTTGTGAGGGTGAGGCAACGCTTGGAATGTGCTTCTGTTTGTCGCATGTAAACAGGCCTGTTAACGGGCTAGCCAGGATGCTAAAGTCCAACGCTTTCTATTAGTGCAAAGTGTTGACATTAGCCACAGTGGTTAGCTAAACTTTTGCCAAAGGTATGTACCACTAAAGCTAAAAACACAATGTTCCCAAAAGGGCTGTGATTTTTCTTCATTTTATCGTGAACATTTTACCCAGCGCCTGTTTGTCTACAAAAAGCAGCTGGTTGGTCATGGAATCCAAGATACATTAAGAGCGTAAAGGGGGACAGTAGTTTATGTTTTTTGCAAGGCAAAAGTATTCTATACTTTGTAACTCCCTGCTTCTGTTGGAGACTTCAGATTCCTTGCTTCAGCTCTTTAACTGTCCTCTACCTCCACTGTCGGATGATGCATTCAGACATTAAGGGGTTGAACTTGGCCTGGGCATGTTTTCCTCCCTGCGAAGGCCTGGCAGCATCACCAGCGCTCACTTCACCATTTGAGCTTCATTTCTAAGACCTCCCCATGGGGTGTTATGAATAACGGGGCGTTTTTAGAGGCTTCGGTTGTCGTCGATAGTGCTGCCACCTGGCCAATGGCCATCAGACGCTGGCAGAGGGGCTAACTTGCCAAATAGAGAGTGAGAGAAAGAGAGAGAGAGACAGAGAGAGAGAGAGATACCTGTTCGCCGATGCTTAAATGTCTTCATAGTCCTGCTGGCCAATTGTTCTAATGCAGACAGATGGGTTCACAATATGGCACACCAGTGGTCGCTGGTGTTACTACTTCTGTGAGTGACTGCACTTTAAAGTTAGCTGGTGGTATTCGAAGCTGAGGTCCATCGAAGAATTTTAGCAAATTTTTAAGGTATTAACAGAACATCTTCAATTGAGCATGTGCATGTGTGTCTTCTGTTTGTGTGCAGATATTTGGAATTGTCATGACAATAAATAGGCGCAGGTGTGGGTTTTTAGAATTCTGCTCTGATTTGGCATCTTCTTGGCTCAAATCTTTCATTGAAAGTGAGTTTACCAACCCACTTCATGGTGGGAAACTCAAATCTTTCTCCTGACTCTATTTTGGATGAGCCACCCAACGAAGAGTCATTTGGGTCTCTGACTCAATCAACTAGAGTCTGTGGCAATCCATGTGTACACTCAAGAGCCACCCAGCCCCTCACTGATTCATTCCAGTCAAACCACCAAAAGAGTGAAAGATCAATATTTCTGAAAAGGGAAACATTTATTTTGGATTTTGGATTAGAGGATCAAGACTCTTCTGCATACTTTGGAGAAAAGTGACAACTTTATAGTAGCAGTCAGCAGGTTTCTCTCTGATCCATGCCAATATATAACTATACAAAATATTCGTATTGATATTATTTTCAATAAAGGTAATAAAATGTATCTGCGAGGCAGCAGGAGTGGTGACTGAGGTGCTATGATGTGATTCGCAGATGTATTTAAGCATTGGGCGAGCGGCGCAGTCGCTAAATCACAAAATTATGGCTGTCGGCATAAAAACAGAACCATCAAAAAGGGATTTTCATGTTCCTGGAATCAACACAAACCAGATCAACACAATTTGTTGTTGTTACCCATTTACCGGAAACCACCCACTTAAGATACAACACCTTGACCAGCTGATTGAAATAAAACCAAAACAAACTCAGGCAATGAGTTAATTAAAATAATACTTAAAAAAAAAAACATATAATCATGACAATAATAAATAAAAGCAACAGCGTGTCGTGAGTCCATGACGCATTGTTGCATCTGGGGCTGATTGCTCATTTCCATTTCCAGCGTCTTCATTAGGCCTGATGGAACACACGTAAAAGTGGCGCACATGTGCGTGCAGCGCCGCGAGCACTCCGACTACAATGTTATCTTGATCGGCTAATTAGACAGCCAGCGTTGGCGCACACGTGGCTAACGATAATGACTTCTAGCATGTGAATTAATGAGCAGCCGTGTCAGCGCCCCCGAGGCACATTCCGACTGAGCTCCTTAGCGTGGTAAACAGCGGGAAGGTCAGGGTTTTCGTGAGGGAAGGGAGGCAAGAAAAAAATGTGACATTTATAGCCTCATTTATGATTTATACAGCATCTTTGGCCTCTTTATTGGAATCCAGCTGCATCTGATCTCCATGTGGTGGTAATGAAGTGAATGTTCTTTGTTGGGTTTTTTTGCAATGAGGTTGATGTGCGACATCATGCTTACACTGTAAATGCACTGTTTGCAGAGTGGTAACCTCTGAGAAACAGAGATACTGTCGGAAACCAGCGCAGACCAAGACCAGGACTCATTCTCAGCACCGGCGTTCCACTTTTCTTTTTTTTTTTCAACAATGCGTTTATTGATTTTCTTTCTATATACACAAAGAAAAAGAAAAAATATGGAAGTTAAGTAAACAGATATATCGATCTCACAAAAAACAAAACAAAGCAAAAACAAAAATAACAGAAGGCACTCCTCATCTCCAGATTCCTTCAATAAATGTGACAAATGAGTGTTTTTAATCTATAATAACAACATCTATAACAACTGCACACCGCTTGAAACATATCTTCTTTGTCCTTGAGAGTGTATGTTATATTTTCCAGGGGAAGGCACAGAGATGGCTCCCTGGACCATTGTGAGCTACTTGCTTTGTCCCTACTCTTCCAAGACAGAGCTGTAACTCTTTTAGCTTGTAATAGACACATATCTGTAAACTTTTGTTTGCTGCGCTTTATTGTATTTCCAGTTGGGTATTGGCCGAGCAGGAAGAGTTCAGGTTCTGGCGTTTCACTTTATTTTTTTCCAGTCCAGTTAGTATCCTTCCAACCTTCATTTTAGTCAGCAATTGGGCGCTGTTTCCACAGCCTTGTAATTCAGAGCAGGTTTCTAAAATCTTAATCATTCCAAGCAAATAAGGGTTGCTGTTAAACCGTGAGCTGGTTCAAATAAATAGCTGCACCATTTTAAAACATTTCATAGAAGCTTGTTTCTGGAAAAATAAATAAATGATAATAGAATAAAATAAAATAAAAACAAGAGTCTAGCATCTCAAATTATTGAGAAGTGATAAAAAAAAATGCTGTGTGACTAAAAATATTGTTAAACTCCATGTAGCTACTATGTAAAGTCATTATTTCACAGAATGTTCAATGTGTAATCATAAGTCAGTACGTTGGCACAGTTTTCAATTACAAACTCATTATTTTTGAAGTTTGTCTTCAATTTTAAAGGCAAGTCACAAAAGATTCCTATTTTAGTGAGTCATTATTTTTGAGATCTGAGATAATTTTGTGTCATAATTTTGAGATGCACACTCGTTTGAGGAAAACAAGTCTCTAATTTATTTGAGAAACTAAGTGAATGTTTTAAGATGCTCTATCATAACTTTCAGACACGGAGCGAGCTTCCATCACGGTTAGCTACAATGTTTCGTGCAGCTTTCCTTGATCTCTTCTCACTTGCCACCACCCCCCCCCCTCCCCCTCCACCAACACCCCTCCTCCCTCCTTCGCCAAGCACCACAGTGCACAGCCTGGCGGGACTGCACCACTGGCTGGAGCTAATGCTAATGCTGTGCCAGTGTTCCAGTGGGCGGGGTCCTCCTTGTGCCGCAGACCCTCAGAGCTGGGACCACCGGAAAATGTTCCCAGCTCTCCCGATTAGCCAGTCGCATCCAGCCCAGCCTCCCCAGTCAGTGTTCGGGGGTGGGGGAGGGGAGCAGCTGGCAACATCCTCTGACTTCTACACAAAGGGCCCCCGTTTTTTTTCTTTTCTTTCCCTTTTTCTCCGTTTCCGTCTCTAAACTAGCTAATCCCTCCGCTGTCACGGCGAATATGCGCCTTCGCTCTCTGCTCGCAATTCTTTGGGCTTTGTGCTTTGAATGAAAAGCAATGGTGTCAGCCGCAATTTAGCCCAGGAAGTCTTTCTTTTTTTCTGTGTGTGTGTGTGTGTGTGTGTGTGTGTGTATGGTCTGTGTTGAAGGATTGGCCGTGTCTGATCTCAGATGGCCAAGTTGTGGCTGAGTGCCAGAGATTGGATCATCATCATCATCATCATTGTTGGGCATTCATGGAGCTGAGGCCCTTTCATCCGCGCTGTGTCCCCCTTTTTGTACGCTTTTGGATCCGCTTTCTTTGCTTCATAATAGACTCGCAGCACACAAAATTTTGTGTGTGTGTGTGTGTGTGCGTTTAAACGCACACACACACACACACACTCACACACATGTACTTTTCACGCAGGCATGCATCCATGCAGGCCTTCGCCGGCCTGCCTTTCACCTTGTTCAAAACCCTTGTGCCTTTAATCTGCTGAAATCAAACATACTCGTGCTGTTTTTTGAATTCACCACAAGCTATGAGGGCCCTGATCCCACTCACCAGCTCCCCTCTGGTAAAGTTACCACCGCGCCATTGGCATTAGCAACATTCCTCCTAACGAAGCGGCTGCCGCGTCAAGGGGAGGCCTCGCAGTCAGTGGAGGTCATCACAGAGAGGCCCAATCAAAAAAATCAAAACATTGCGGTGAGCTGGCAAGACGAGATGCGACTTCTGCCTAAAAAACAAACAAAAAAATGCCCCAAAGCGAAACAGTATCACAAAAAGGCAACAACTGCCAGAGATGCTTCTGCTTCTTTGTCGAGACGACGATGAGAGATCGTTTGGCTCGGAAATACGGCTCCAGAGGTTCTAATTGGACCTCCCAGGTACCTACACCAGAGATGACTGCGGCAATTACAGCCCAAATTGTCCACAAAAAAATGACATAATCTCACCTTTAGACCCAGAGTGAATTGTGTTAAACAACAGCCCCTCTGATTACTGACGCTGGCCTCGGAGTGGATTTAATGATAGCACGCCTGCGAGGACGTTTCCTGGACACAATTGGGAGCTTCTGGCAATGTCACAATGGGGGTAAAAAACAAAAAAAGGGGAGATTTCACTAAATGTCAGAGCTGTGTTTGTGTAACTGACCTGCTTGTTAGAGGGCATGTTCGCATTTGTATGTGTGTGTGTGTCCATCCAGGTTAGTGGTTTTGCCCGAGTGCAGGCAAATCTGCCCATCAGGGCCGTGTGTGTGTGTGTATGTGTGTTGTGCTGGCTGGCCAAATTGCTCTGGCCGACTCTGCCAACACGTCCTCCATGCAGACGTCCGTGCTAAGCTAGCTAGACCTGAACACATGGCGTCTGGCTGGATCCTGGAGTCCCAATTTGGCAAAATGCTGTTTGTTTTTCATTCAAATGGAACTGTAAAGTGCAGCATGCTCCATTTTGTCAATGTTTCTTATTTTTTTGTAATTTTTTTTTTTTTTTTTTTTTTCTTTTTTAAATGTGTCTGGACCAATGTTGAGCCAGATAAAGTGTAGCAAAGGAAATGGGATAACACCATGGACAACATTTATGAGAGATTAACAGTGTTCTGTGGACCGTAAGAGAAAATGTAAAAAGACAAAAAACAAACAAACACTGCTTGATTATGATTGCAGTGCAGCGGTTTGCACCATCCACTCTTTGTGAGATGCTCATGGGTTCTGCTCCTGTTCCCGGGGCTTTTCTGACTGGAGTTTGCTTGTTGTCCCTGTGGTTGTGTAGGTTCCCCTCAGGCACTCCAGCTTCTTCACACGGTCCAAAGACACATTAGGCACATTAGGCTGATTGGACAAACACTTTCTCCATGGACGACAGCAAATAGCAGTCCACTATTATACATTTAAGTTTATTTACATTTGAGGTATTATTATACAACAATATTTTATATTCTAGTGCTTTGAGATGCCTTTGGAAGTGCATTAGAGCTGTACAAATTAACATTGATTGATTGATTGATTGATTGATTGATTGATTGGCAACTGAACTGTCCATAGGTCAGAGTGTGAAAGGTTGCTCAGAGCCCACAGAGTTTTCTCACCTGCGCCGGTGACCAGAGATATCAGTCTTCAGTCTTGCCCAAGGCTACTGCAGTACCCTCCCCTTCCTGCAGGTGGCCTCTGTGTTGTGTTTGTTTGGCCATCAGTGAGAAGCGACAATATCAGCGCATTTTTGGAGCAAACAAGAGGCTTCACCCAGATGTCGGGCGCTCCCGCCTTCACATGCCCACTGGTTCGGAAAATGGCTCAATCTGACCTTCGTCTCCAACTAACAGCACGCCGGAGCCGGCGCAAAAAAGCATGCAATAAGGGGTAGCGGGGGGGTTCGGTGGAGGATGGGGGTCAGGGGAGTCGGCTTGCAGGTAAACACCGGAGCCGCTCCGGAAAAGGTCAACCCACGCGGCTGCAAACAAGATTAAAAATGATTCACGCAACCTCCGTTGAGTAACGCTGTTTATCCTCCCACAGAGAATATTTACTTCCTGCCGAGCCTCACCAACCCCCCCCCCCCCCCGCACTCCTCCACTCCCGGCGGAAGGGGGCTCCGCAGGAAATTGAAATGAATTGATATTTTTTTTCCCAAAATTCTAACAAAGATGGCGCGGGTAGCCTAGTCATTGGACCTGCGTAGACCCTCGCAAAGCCTCGCCCCTTCGTCCATCACCATCCATTCATCGCCACCCTCGGAGTTCACGCCAGGCAGATTTATAACCCCCTCCCCTGCCGCATTTCAGCGTCTGAGCACACGGCTGTGTGAAAATAAAAAATATTGTCCCTTCTTCCCCCAAAACCCTATCAGTGTGTTTGCCATGCACATCTGCATCTGTATGTATGAGTCTGGGGACTCTCGGGCCGTTTTTATTATGTGAATGGGAACGGGTGGCGCTGAGTCGGAAACCAATCACGCCAAGCCCCTGCGATCGGAATCCCGGGGGACGGCGCCGAGTGAATTCCAGCCCTCTTTCCCCGCTCTCAAATGTCTCTCTTCTTTACGTTATGTGCACATGAATCAGACAAATATGACCATTTACGATAACGGCGGTCATGAAATTGTCCAACAGGAGGAACGCCGGCTGCATACACACGGCTGCGGTCACCTCTCGGGATTCGGCGCATTTGTCGGTTGTATTTTCTTGCGACTTTGATTAAGGGTGTTATTATGGGACGTGAAGTCTTTCATGTGGGTTAGTTAGACATTGTGATGTCACAGAGGTGAATCGTTTAAACCCCGAGAGTCACGTCACAGAGGTCGTGAGTCACGATTCTTTGTCGCGGGCTGACTCATTCGCTGACCCACCCCCTGCCGCTCGGAGTGGGATGGGCTTATTCATAGATACTGTATATAACAACATACATAGAGCAATAAGGGCAAGGGTGCCATTTGCACCGCCATATTTCTTAGGAAGCTTGGTGTGGACAGTTTTCGACATGAAACAAGCAACTCCATTGAATGAACGGGGTGCCTCGCTTCCTCGTCGAGCTGCCGGGGCAAACCCGAACTTTGCAGGTGTTTACCGAGACCGGAAATCAACTTCTGAATGTGCGCGATGCCTTCCAACCACTTTGAAATTAGAATGAGTTCCCCAACCCACCACACTCTCCACCCCCCACCCCACCAAAAATAAATAAATAAAATAAACATAAACGTGCCACTGCCTCATGATTGTGATATTTCTAATTATGGGAGTTGCAAAACAAAGGCTGAGGACGGAGTCTGCGCTGCTTAATTCCTGGCCGCCAGGCTCTCGGGCAGCAGGAAATGAATATCATTGCCTCCAGGACGGCGTGTGGCTGGAAATCTGAGCTGGTTTTCAAGTCTCTGCAAACTACTGGAGGATGAAGTGGCTTATTTACGATTTTAAAGCGCTTCATCTGGCACTAGAGGACATCAATGGAAACGGTCGACAGCATTATTTTCTCCTTTACAGGCTTTACAGGCTTTACGGGCAACCAGTTTTTTTCACTGCTGAAGTGACACGGCGAGCGGTTCGGTCAAGACTCTGAGGAGGGATCCTCAAAATGGCAGTAATGCGCTGTGCTGTTTATTGGAGTGTGGAGGGGCAAAGTGAGGGGCCTCCCCACGAAAAAGGGGATCTGGGCAGACCGGATTGAGGTGTGGAGTCGAAGGAGGAGGCAGGCAGCGTCGAGTGCGGGAAAAACTGTTTATTTTTGCCAGCCAAAAAAAACACAAAGCAAGCAGCAGGAAACGGCATCTATCTCTGCTAGCCGCACCAAGCTACCTGGCTCAACGCACCCCACACCAGAATGAGCCCCCTTATATAGGGCAGTAGCCTATGGCCAATTGGGCCAACCCACTAACAGTGGTGACATCAAAATATTTAACATTGAAAAAAAACAATAACACAAAGAAATACATACTTAAATAACAGAACACAATCCCCACTTAAATACAAATAAACCCTTAATTTCCCCCCCTGCTCGATAAAACCCCGGCCCTGCAGCGGCACGCGCTTCCGCTCAGGAGCAGCGGAGCCGACCAGGACCAAAGACGGATGCAGGTGAGGTGTGTGTGAGTAGCATGGTGTCTAGGGTGGAACAGATGATGATGGGAGATGATTGACCAGTGCGCTAACTGTTACAGATTGTTTGTGGGATGGGACGAGAGTTGCGGTGCTCCGCGCTGCCGACGCCGACACCCTGCTCACGCCACATTAAGTCTGATGGATGTTCAGGGATGCCGCATTGCTGGTGGGAATTGGTAAAAGTGTTCTTGTAGCCATGTCAAAGCTGATTGCTTACTGAAATCCACAGAAAACGTGCAGCTCTGCTTGAGAACACTCTTTTAAAAAAACAAAACAAAAACCCACAGATTTCAGAGCTGAAACCGAAGCAATTTGCCCGCTCAGCGCTTATAAGTACAGTACTCGTTCCACTTAAACTCCCTCTCCCAAGCTTGCCAGTGAACTACAGTTTCCTGCACACCCAAACCTGGCAGCTGGATTGTCCACACCAAGCTTCCTTAGAAATATGGTGGGACAAGATGGCAGCTAACTGGGAGCAAGGCCCTTGATCTTTGTATATTCTTAGATATATGTTTGAGAACTGTTCTAAAGGTAGGAAAACCCAATTACTTTTATTGTACTGTGATTATACATTTTCATTAATGTATTTATGGGCAGTATATGAAGCTTTTACCAATATAAAAATCATAACTCAAATTTACACACTGGCAAGTTTAAAGAGTTGAGAAGGTTCTGGACCATCTGTGATGACAAACTACCATAATAATAATAATAAACTTTTATTTGTACAGCGCTAAATCACAGCCAAAGGCGTCTCAAAGCGCTTTATACAATCAGAGAGAACCAACCGGGCCCATCCGATGTGTATTCAAGTCGTCAAGCAGCCGACATCTCGATGGATGTTTTGACTCACCGCATCTCATCAAGTCGACTAACCTTGTTGGTTAGTCGACTTTCCACAAAGCCTTTCGAAAGCGCCTCTCAGAAGAACACTGCACTGGGACTGCACTTTAGAGCGAATGCACTAAACATTTTGGAAGGAAGTTGAAGTCAAAGCCACTGCTAGCTGACCGGCGAGAACAATTAGCAAATTGTCAAACTGTGGGTGGATCTCTTGACAGGCGTTAAGCCGCCAAGATTTGACATCCTCACAAAAAGGCAATTTTGAAATCCCCCTCCCCGCCCCCGCACCCAGTGGTGCTCAACTGGTGGAGTCTTTCTTTCACAGCACTTTCTATTATCTTTAGGAAATCATTTATTGAAATTATTGAATTGACTTGTGTCCAGCAAAATAAATGCCCAATATTTTTTCTTCAAATATGTATTTTTATTTATAAATGTATGTATATAAACGTATGTGTATATATATACATGTATATATATATACACATACGTGGGTCGCGACCCACCAGTTGAGAAACGGCGCACTAACCCCACCAGAGCCCCCCCCCCCCGTGTAAACCAATCCCAGAGGCCGGCTGAGTGGCCGTCTGGCAGACTGCGTCCCCCCGCGGCCGATTAATGCGGTTACTATTGAACCCCCAGGTGGGCAATCGATCCGTCTGTTCATGGCACGAATGTGTAAAGAGGAGCTGAGTGGCGGCGCCGGCAGAGGCACCGACCTCTTCTTTCTGAAAGCATGCGTGCCGGCGTGCGCTGTGATTCCTTTTTTCCAAATATTTTTTGACCTTTCGGAATTTTTCATCGATGCACAATTAAGGCAGATGGATCCTCTCGGTCCCCACCCCTTTTGAACTCACCCTTCCTGTCCTTTCCTACCGCCCCCCCCCCCCCCCCACACACACACACACACACACACACACTAATTGTAGCTGCTGGCCGCGTCTTCACCGATCACCAGGCATCATTTGAACGCCGTCATTGGCCGATACGGCTCCATTAAATTTCGCCTAATTCCATTTTCCCTCCCGGTGATTTGGCCGCATGTCTCAATGAGCTCCAGATTGGATTGGATCGAGGGGGCAGAGCGAGCACCGTTGCAGGGCTGCAGGTGTTCATTTTTTTTTTTTTTTTTAAATTCAATCCAGCTGGGGGGTGGGGGGTGTTGGAACGTGAGTGCTGCAATCGCTCAAAAGCGATTTCACGATCGTTGGACCGGAGAACGGAGAATAAGAAGGGGCGTAAAATAAACTGGAGAGTGAAAAAAGACACACACAAGGTTTTTGCATCTGACAGAGCAATACAGGATAGCAAGATGAGGTTAGCATGAGGATTTCCCAGCTTGCTAGCTCACAAAAGGTTTTCAGACTGACTGAATCTTTTTTTTTTTTTCCCCTTGTCCTGTCCGGCCATAACGACAGGCAGAAGTGTCTCTGAATGTCTATGATGGCTGACAGATTTTATTCTCAGAGGTAGATCTTGAGAGTGTGAGCCACACGGGTGGTTTCAGGAGCTACCTCTTGAGTGGTTTTATTATAATATTCTTGGTGACATTCTGGCCATGACCGGACTGAGGGAGGGATATATAGGGGGGTGAGAAGAAAGTAGAGAGGGGAAATGAGTGGGTACGCGTGCGTGTGTGTGTGTATACTTGCATGTGTGTGTGTGTACCTGAATGTGGGAGTGGGTGTGTTTAAGTACGTCACTGGAAGCAGGCTGCCAATTAGTGCGGCCTCCGAGGTCTCAACCGCCCCACGCCAGCGACGAGCCGGGGGGGGGGGGGCCCGGACACGGCACCCCCCGCCGCAAAGCCGGCCAGGAAGAGGCCCGGAGCAGCAGGCCCCCGGGTCGGAGGGCACCCCTCCCCACGAGGAGCCAGGGCAGGATGACAGGGAGGCAGATACCCCAAGGAGAAGGGACACCACCCAGGGCGGACAGGCAGCAGAGCCCGGCCCACGGATGGGGGCCCCCCAGGGCAAGCAAGACCAGACTCATCCCCATGACAGGACCCAGCCCCTTCACCCACCGGGAGGATCGGTACCCAAGGCAGGCCCGGGCACCCAGAGCCCCCCCCCCCCCACAGACCCAGTATGGCGCATCAACCGCCCCCCTGCACCCCCCCACATCCCCCAGACCCCCTCACCGCCCCAGGACCCCCCCGACGCCAGGGGACAGTAGTAGTGTTGTTGGGACATAGCTACAAGCTAGTTAATGTTAACATTAATGTCATTAATGTTAGCATTAATGTCACAGATTTTGAAAAAGTGAAAAAAAGAAACAACAACAACAACAAAAACAACAGATCTTTGGAGGGGAAAACAAAACAAAAAACACTGAGGAGCCTGATTGGCACCCGCTGTGCAAGTACGATCAAGATTTCATGCTCCATCTTATCGAGAGTTTTTTATTTTTTTTTAGCCCAAGTGGAGAAATGGGTCAAAGACGGCAGCTCCACTTTTAAAGTCAAAGCAGAAAGGAAACGGTTGCAAAATCAAACAGGCTCTTTTTGAAACTTTGAAGGGGAACAAAATACGATGTGGTGTCAGAGTGGAATACAAATCATGTCCTTTTTGCTTTTTTACTGCAACGTTTAAGTCTAAAATAGAATACTGTGGACTGTGTATCAGCAAAATAAATATCCGCAGGGGTTTTATTTGCGAATAATTTTGCATTCAAATTGATACGTCGGTTACCAAATGCTTTTTTTTTTTTTTTGCATTGACTGCTAAATCTTAAACACTCTTTGACGGCTGTCAAATATACACGTTACCAAATCTGTGGTTGTTTGCAGAGCTGCTGTTTTTTTTTTTGCTTCCTCCTATTTGCCTGTGAGGAAGATTTTCACCCATAAAAAGAGATAAATCAGCCCACACAAGCTCGCCTCCACATCCCCTTTATGCTGAGTCCGCCCACCGGCTGCCAACGCCGCTGCCAATTCACTGCACCTCACACGTAGAGAAATTAAATCTTGAGAAGGAGCGCTAATCATCGCACAGGCCATTTGTACAAAGCCACCAAACCAAAGAATGTAGCGTAGCAATGCAATTATTATTAATAATATTGTTTTTTTTGTTTTTGTTTTTTTACATTGCTACATACCTGATGCGGTTTTACTCATTTTTGCTTCTGCAGACCTGTGCCTTAATAAGCTACACCATACTAGTGTGTATCTCGTACTAGTATTGCGGGTACGCCGCTGGCTATGCCCACAAGAAGAAATAAATCACATTGGTGACTTGTTGTGAGCATGCCAGCTATCGTTAGCACCCGCTAACCTACTCATATACTCTAGGGCAATGCAAAAAACATCAGCCACTTGGTTTATGTGCGATAAAATCTCATCGATGCGCTCCTTAGTTTTAATAGTTAGCAATTTGTTATTTAGAAATGTAAATGAGTAAAAAGAAGAAGAGGCAGGTGTGAAGTTCTAGTAGTAGTAGTAGTAGTAGTAGTAGTAGTAGTTGTTGTAGTACTAGTAATACCAGTAGCAGTGTCCTAGATAACAATCAAAATACACTATACTATCTCAATCTTAATTGGAAAGCACATTCTTATTCTTATCCGTATTTATACTCCAAATCTTATTTGGAGAGCTGCTAAAGTCTAACCGTCTAACGTTAGCAAGAGGGAACTCCACTTACCGCATAGTTGTGCACTGGCAGATGGAGTCTCACTGTTTGACTCGCATTCATTACCTGTTTTCTTCATACAAATGGAGCCCAGCAGAGTGCTTTTCATTCACTTATCTCCTCTTCATTCATCTTATCGGGCCTCAATCCCCCCCTCCCCCTCCTCCCCTGGAAAAGAGTCGCTACCCAGCGTCCTCTTCATCAATCCAATTAGCTGCACCTGCTAGAGCGCGCCATCCGCAGTAAGACGACGCTGACGCAACGGTGCGGCTCCGTTTGAGTTTCCTGCCTCGTGGCGGCCGCTAAGCAGCCGTTTGTTATCGTGTTTTTTTTTGTTTTTGTTTTTTCCTTCTGCCAGTTAGTGACACTTCGGGGCGAGGCCTGGTGGAGGAGGGGTCGGAGGGTTTTTTTTTGGGGGGGGAGTGGGCTTTCAGTGCCACCGCTCAGCCGTCGCATGCTTTCCAAGTCGATCTCGCCTCAAGGAGAGTTGTTAAGGAAGCGAGCTGTTGAACCCGCCGTGCACTGCCAGTGGTCCTGCATTAGCTGGAAAGAAGAAAGCCTCAGAAGAATAGCATTAGCAAAAAGCATTCTTTTTTATTTTGCCCTTTATGTTAATGCATAATATTGGAATCCAAATGCTCATTGGAGGAATCCAGAAACATGCCACAATTGAATAATCTCAGGGTCACAGCGTAAACACTGAACGGCAACAGCTAATTTGTTATTCCTTTCAATTTTAATGATTACAGTTTGCATCCTATGAAAACCCAGAATCCACTAACTTAGAAAATAAGAATACTGTAAAAGCATAGCGGACGCCACGTGACGTTGGCTGGCATCTATTTGTCAGATTTTGCTTCTTTTTTTTTTTTTTTTGCTAAAGAGGGAAAATCCAGGGAGGAATTCTCTCCTGGCTGCTTCCAAGAGGTGGAGGGCTGCTCGCGGAAATGACGGGAGTGCGGTGCTAAAATTAGCCAGTGGAGCAGCATAGCTACGGGGCCGAGGTGGAGTGGGGTGGGGTGGGGTGGGGTGGGGGGTAATAACAGCTGACAGCTCGAGTATTTCTCTGTGCTTTGCTAGCGCGCCGTTTTTACACCTCTGCAGTATTTGTCCCCAAAACAACCCTTCGCCACCGCCCCACCTCACCCCCCACCCCCCACCACAGCCCTGTTATCAGCCTGTGACAGACAGGCTGCGCACACAAACAGGAGGGGGAAAAAAACGCTCTCGCTCTGGCGTGACGTCCACACGCACATGCATTAAGAAAAAAATAAATGGAAATAAGGGAACACCCCACGCGAGGCCAGGCGAGGCGGAGGAAGAATTCCATCAGCTGTCCGCCTCCAGACTGAGAGAGGCGGCGGCCTCACCTGTAAACACGCAGACGTGTCACTGTTCGCGGCGGCTCGAGCGAGCGTCTGACGGGTGACAGTCGTCAACACGGGTCCGCCGCATCGCAATGTAAACAAAGTGGCCGCGGTGGGACAAAGCGGTAGGCAGAGACGACCGTGCCAAACCGTGAAGGAGATGCGACGATGAGCTGATGAGCAGTGGCTGCTGCGGAAATGATGACGGTGTTGAGTCTCAGCCTTTCCCTGCCCGCCTTTGGCAAGAGTTGTGTTCAGTAGCCACAGGTTAGGTGAGGTGTCCCGAGCAACAATAGAGAGCCTCAAACTGTAGCAACCTGGCTGAACGAGCGAACTAGCGGGAGCCTTCAGTGCTCCTCTGGAGGGTTCTAGCGGGAGCACTGGAGGCTTCAGTGCTCCACTGGAGGGTTCTAGCGGGAGCACTGGAGCCTTCAGTGCTCCACTGGAGGGTTCTAGCGGGAGCCTTCAGTGCTCCTCTGGAGGGTTCTAGCGGGAGCCTTCAGTGCTCCACTGGAGGGTTCTAGCGGGACCCTTCAGTGCTCCACTGGAGGGTTCTAGCGGGACCCTGCAGTGCTCCTCTGGAGGGTTCTAGCGGGACCCTTCAGTGCGGTTCTAGTGGGACCCTGCAGTGCTCCTCTGGAGGGTTCTAGCGGGACCCTTCAGTGCTCCTCCTCAGACCAGCTTGGCTGAGGGAGACACGACGCACCGCTGCTCGAAGCGGCTTGATCAGGGGAGGGTGAACCTTTTGACTGGTAGGTCATAATGGGTTTTGAAATGTGACAGAGGAGCTGGAGCAGGAGCAGATGGATGGAATGCCTTGGTGACCCACCTCATAGGAGAATGAAAAAATGATCATGGCATATGTAGAATACACATGCTTTAATGTCTATGTAAAGAGGAACAAAACTGTTAAAACAAGATACGTGTCTTTGAAGCCCCACTGTATTTAGCTCTTTAATGAAATGACTCTTAAAACACTGGGGAAATGGATGAAAAACAGACGTTTTATTACATACTTACTACTATTAACGTAATTCCTTCATGTTCAACAGGCTGCATTAAAAAGCTTAATGGCCAACCAAAAGCTTTGCGAGTGGCTCCAAACTTAAAACCTTGACTCGGTAGGAGCACCTCATTTACTTGCCAACCCGACACATGCACACACATACTCGGTACAGCTACTCATTTGTCAGTAAATGTGTATGCATGTTTGTTTCTCTGGTCAACTCATCTTGTTTCTTTTTTTTTTTGGAGCATTTTCACTGATATGGCTGTTTGTCTTCAGAGCCAGCTTTGTGTCTGGGGCATTAAAACAAAAGGATTTGGGAATTTTATGAAGTGAGTGGGTACACGGTGGAGTAGTTTGGTCGTTTGCTTTGCATTTGCATCAATCTTGGACAGCTAGATGGATGGATGGATGCATGGATGGATGGCTCTGTTGTTTGACATCAAAGCTTGCTCATTGGGGGGGCATGTTAAAACTGAAAATTCACACATTCAGAGTATTGAAATGAAAAATCACTTTAAAGCTTCAGTTGGAATTTTTAACTCATTTAGGCAGATATTAGATTTTGGTGTGTGTGGGTTTAAGGGAAAAAGGAATGGATTTTTTTTCTAGAGCCGTGTGCTTATAAGAGTGACTAGCGGGTCTACAATCCGACGTGAAAGACTTTGGTTGCAGCCTCGCTCTTCGCTCACGGTGCCCCAGAAACGTTTCAGATTCCCCCGGTAACAGAGTCATTAGCATGCAGATTAGCCACTGCGCGCGCTCACTCTCGGCCTGAAAGCATTCGCTACGCTTCTTCCCAGGGCCAGGAAAACGCAATTAATGGGAGCTCGCAATCGCCAGCAGATAAAATGCCATTGTTTGAATCCAGTGTGAAAAGTTTCCCCTTTTTCATGACGTGTGTGTGGGGGGGATAATGAAGTGCCTTTTCTTTTCAAACAAAAGGTGCGTGGAAAGGGTGGCACCCTTTCAATTAGTGTGAAACAATCAGTGAAGAAAAAAAACAAAACAAAACCCAGAAGCAGCTGAGTGTTGGTGGGGGTCACACAAATAAAGCGCAATGCACCTTCAAAAGGCAGATGATTCTAGATGATGCAACAGTGTCCTGTTTTCATTCAGTGTGCTGCTTCAGTGTATATATATATATATATATATATATATATATATATATATATATATATATACATATATATAAATATATATATATATATGTACAGTAAACAGTAAAATACTGTAGTAGTAGTAGATCCGTACCAAGCTGCCCGAGATGGGGGTCACCAAGTTGCCCTTGGTGGTTCCATTTCTTAGTGACTGAGCAGTTCACACCTCTGCAGGAAGTTGACCAATGAGATCACTTTTTTTTTTTTACACCCTATTGTTTTGATTTGATCATATTTGTTTATTTCAGCATCCGCCCAGATCACTAAATCTTTGCTTTTTTCTCTTTTATTTATTCTTTTATGGCTGTTCTTTCCTCATCTCTCTTTCTTCTTCTATTATCTTCACATTTTTTGTTTGCTCCACTATTTGTTCTGTTTTGTTAAAAATGATTTGGGGAGAAAAATGAGATTGCAAATGCATCATTTCCATTTTCACGTAGGTTGAAGATTCTTTGCTCAGAACACACAAGTCTTGTAGGATTCAGTGAGTCTTTATCACTCAGTCAAAATGTGCTCTGTGGTTACGTCTGAGGTGGTTATGTTGGGGTAAAAATCCATTTAAAATCTATCACACTCTTAAGGCGTCAACTGCTTCTATTGGCCGCTTCATAAGGAGGGTCCAGAAGAAGCCCAACCACTCCCTGCAAACAAATGATAACCAATCGAACATGAGTTCATCCCATAGGAACCCCATATGGGGCCAGAATCTTGGTTCTCTCTTGGGAGGTCACCTGGAGACTTTCCTTCTTGGTTCACCTGGGACTGCTTCTCTGGCCAAACAATGGGGAATCCATGTCCAGGATTGCTTGTTACTACTTGCTACTTGCTAGTACTTTTGTACGACGTCTCCTTGGGCAAACCAACACACCACATTATATATGTTTGTAGTGTTCCCTTGCGGTGCCGTGATTAAGCAAAAACACTCCTTGCATGGAACGTTCTTTTGATTTACGTCGTCTTCTCTGAAAGCCGAAAAACTTCCAGACCATGGTGTGCCTCCCTGTGGTTTAAAAGTGAAAATGACAGTACACTTTTGTTCTGATTAGGAGATTTAATCAAATATGTCTCAAACCATGATAACTAAAAATCAAATACAAACACACACAAAAATAGAAACAAACAAATCAACAACAACCGCAGTAATACAAATATTCAGGTCTTAAAATGTGTACCAAAAAACCCCCCAAAAAAAACAATAGGTCAATCAAACATGCTGGTGTGCGTCACTGAAAAAGTCCCCCTGAAAAACAACAAAATAACAAATAACGAAATAGAGCATGTGCCATATTTAAATAATTACTGACCACATTGGGTAGTTACACATTGAATGTGATCTCTTCTTCTTTGATACGAGAGCAGCGGGGGTTTCATTTGTGCTCAACATGGACTGATGCGTTTTCTTGGAAATTAATTTTGTTGGCTGTACAAGTCAGGAGATGTTTTTCCCACCTGCCACCGTGATCCAATGTTCTGTGTCACGTGGCACATGGTTGCATTGTCATTTTGCCAAGTGAGAAAGCAGGAGCGCTTGTTTTCATTGCAGTCAATGTGTCGAATGAATGTTGTGATAGAAATTAGACGCGCTTATTTCCTTGCAGCTGGTGTCACAAATGTGAAATGTGACAGACTGGTCGCCATTTAGAAACGAGATCCATGCAAGTATGAATTTAGATTTTATTTCATTTTATTTCATTTTATTTAATTTTATTTAATTTTATTTTATTAATATATGTATTGTATTTTATTTCTCACAAGTAATCATGCAGACCATCTAGTCAAAATCCGGACGATTAGCCTCAGGTGCTGCCTGGGCGAGTGACTGGCGCTGTCCAGGGTGCTGAAACACAGGCACCGTCTGTGTCCATGGTGCTGAACTGTGGACTGGACTGATGAGTTGATAGCACAAGTAAGTTTGGTTACTTTGATTAGTTTTGGTAAATTCTTCATGATCGTTCATACTGAATACATTTTCCGCACAGCTACGCCACCTGTGGGTGAATATGAAAATGACCCATTGTCATCACGTTATAGTTACTCTCAGTCATAGCTCATCTGTCTCAGAATTTAAGGACATTGTTTATCTCATCCAGAGTGTGCGGACACACACACACACACACACACACACACACACACACACACACACACACACACACTGCTTCGAATTTATCCAATACAGTCTACATGTATATATATATATATATATATATACATATATATATATATATATATATATATATATATATATATGTATATATATGTATATATATATATATATGTATATATATGTATATATATATATATATGTATATATATGTATATATATATATATATATATATATATATATATATATATATATATATATATATATATATATGTATATATATATATGTGTGTGTGTATGTTTATAGTGATTCTTTGTATAGCTCGACTTGTAGCACTTCCTTGTTTGTTGGAGAGTGTAATTGGTCTCTTAAGCTCTTACACCCCCCCCACCCCCCCACCCCCACCCCCCACCCCCCGCATGTGTTATAGGTGTGCGTCTTGTCTTAAATCATAGGTGTCAAACTCTGGCCAGATTTTGCCCGCAGTGTAATCATATTTGGCTTGCAAGGCAATATAAACTCACTCCTGCAGTTGGCCCGCTGGTATTTTCCAGCACATGTAGCGCTAATGCTACAAATTCCATATTGCCCTGCTGTTATTTTGGTGTGTCAGTCAGAACAGGACGTTCATTGAATGATATTATTGTCATTACTTAATTGGTTTATTGTTGTCATTTTATTTTTAAAAGTATTATTAGCATTTTTAAATCTATTGGAAAAGGTTACTGTTGAAATTTAAATCAGAAGGCTGCAGATAAAAAGAGGTATACAATTTTTTTTTATTTTTACGTTTTATTAATTTTGATGAGTTTATTTCAATTTGAAATTCGATTTTGCATGTGTGCAACATAAAGTTATTTACATTGTATACTGTTCTGCTTGTTCCATATTCAGGTTGAAGGAAAACTTCTTTGGGTCCACATGAAAAGGTTCACTGATATATCTGAGGGAAGATTTTTTTTTTTTTCAGTCATTATCAATGTTTGCCTCAGACTTTGTCCAAGTTTTAAATTTTGGCCCCACTGTGTATTTGAGTCTGTCCAAGTTTTAAATTTTGGCCCCACTGTGTATTTGAGTCTGACACTCCTGTGTTTTAAAATTATGCGCACGGGCGACGCATTGAATCGAATCGAACGCCCTCTCAATCGGTATCGACTCCACGTAATCAGCCTTCCACAAGAGTTGAAATAGACGGAGGGAAGGAAAAGCAGCTCGTCGATGCTGCTGTGTTATGACGTTAAAAAAAAAGAAAGAAAAAAAAAGATGAAGGTGGCGGGGGAGGGGGGCGGTGGCTGTAAACCGCGACCTCAAGCGGCAAACTGCTGACGTAATATCGATCCCGGGAATGTTTCACTTCGGACGCGTGCGCTTTTGGAGCCGCGCGGTGCGCACTTTTCCCTCTTCCTGCCCGGACGCGATCACATCAAAACCTTTCAAGCGGACAGAGATTATTCCTTTTCATTCTTTTCTGTTTTTTTTTTTTTTTTTTTTACACCAATAGCCCGCAATCGTGGATTCAGTTTATTATCAATATTATCATTTTAGTTAGGCAGCGACACCGCGGAAGCCGACGGAGCCGGAAAGACGCGACGACAAATGAATGAATTCTGAGAAGGGAAAAGAAAAATAACAATCCTTCTAGAGGCGAAAGCTTCCCAACACTTCCAAGCGGCTCGGACGCGACCATCCGCGCACAAAGTTGACGCTCACGACACGAAGAAGAGGGCTGCTCCATCCGGCGCGTGCGCGCGCGAGGGGAAGAGAGAAAAAGAAAGACGCCAAGTCTACAGTCGTCGTGTTGCTCCACGCGGGGGATTCCTCAGAAAGATGTGACCTCTCTCTCTCTCTTTTCTTTTCTTTTTTCTTTTTCTTGCGCACCTCCCGGCAGTCTGGCCAGAGGAGCAACAGAGGAGAAGAAGAAGAAGAGAAAAACTCAGTGTTTTTTTCCCGCCACTTGACGCCTCTTTCCCCCTTCTCTTTTTGTTGGATTACGCGCCGCAGCTGGATTGTGAGATTTCCTGTAATGTAGATCTTTTTTGATCTCATTGCTATCATTCAACTGCTCTTATAGAGGAAGGGCTCCTGATTTTTGTGTTGCTGTTCCTCTTCCTAGTTTACCTCCCCCTATATAATATATATATATTTTTTTTTTTTGGTGTATGTGGATAATGGCTTCGGTGTCGAGGCGCAAAGACGCGAGCCGCTGGCCGAGGATGTCGTCAACTTTCTGGGCTGTGCTGCTTCTGACGGCGCTGCTGGTTCTCTACTGCGGTAAGTGGTCGCCAGCGCGCGCCCGCTCCTCGGTGGGATGCGCGAGTGCGCGTGCATGCTAGCGCGTGTGTGGGTGTGCAAAAAATGATTACCGGGGGAAGTGCGCGCGCCATGGCGCACGCACCCCGTTTCACCACTTTTTCGGCCAGACGGGCTCGAGCACGCGCGAAGAGGGTCGGACAGGGGTTGGTGCGTAAGCCCCCCTCCCCCATCACTGTCCAACTGTTGCCCTTCACGCACGCGCGCGCGCGCACACACACACACACACACACACACACACACACACACACACACACACACACCGTACTCGGAGGCAGCATCTCAGTTTCCTCCCTGTGGAAGGAATCCAGCCGGCTCGCCCGCCGAGCTTTTTTGTGCGTGTGCGCGCGCGCGTGTCAGCCACCGTGGCAAGAAGAAGAAAAAAAAGTTGAAACACAGCCGTTGGTCCGCCGAGCTCATGCGTCTCCACGACTCGAGGCTTTGCGTGTCAGCTGCGCGATCAGTTCCCCCGCCCCCCACCTCTCTCTCTCTCTCTCTCTCTCTCTCTCTCTCTCTCTCTCACACACACACACACACACGCACACACACACACACACACACACACACACACACACACACACACCGCGTTCCCACTCCTCCCCTCTTCTTCTCCCTGCATTTCGGCGGGGTCCTGGGGCTGCTGCGCAATCCCACCACCACCACCACCCGGCTCTCAGGGTCGTGCGTGTGATTGCGGCGGTGTTGGTGGACGAAGCTGCTTCTCCGGTGCAGCGTTGTTCAAACTCTTCTTCTTCTTCTTCCTCTTCTTCCCTCCGTGCACCACTCACTGTTTCAACTCTCATAATTTCTGCACTATTTATTTGTAGCGTCATCTGGACTTGCATTTAAAAAACAAAACAAAAAATCTGTTACCTCATGTCAATTTGCACCATTTGATGGTATTTTAGATCTGCACTACTATTTTTTTCAACTATTGAAATAGCTGCTTTAAAGGCAACATCATTTGAGAAGCAGCCGTCCAATTTTGTTGACAATAAAGGTGATTTTGAGTCTTTGGTGGTGGATGTGTCCAGATGTGTCCAGATGTGTTTCGCACTCTTGGCTGTTTTCATCTGAGCCTCCCAGAAGCTCGTCCGCCGTCTTTACGCTCCTCAACTTCATTCGCCGCTCGTTCTGAACACACAGGATTTTGTCCGTCTCCTCTTCTTCCTTCCCCTCCACTCCGATGACTTCCCCGAGTTGTTTCCCCCGTTGATAATAAAAAGTTCACCTTTGTGGTACGCCAAGTGGAGTAGTAGACAAAAGTTGTTTATTTTATTTTTAAGACACAAGCACATTACTGAACATTCGGGCAAGTGCCTTTGTAAATATGCAAGAGTTGTAAAAGCTGCTAATTTACATCTTCTTTCACATACACAGAATGCTGTTACATTTGCATCCCATTTGCAAACGATCAAGACAATACAAAAGTACAGCAATTACAAATAATTACTCAAATTGTGACAAAAGTACAAATACAATCACACCTCTTGTGTCCATACATGTTTGTATCCAAGCACTGTGGAAACAGTTGTGTTTTAAAGTTTCTTGCAGTGGGTTCTAATGGTGACATATGTAGAGTGATCCTGTACTGTGCGGTGTGCTGTTCCACATGTTTCTGCCTTTGACAGAAAGAACATTTTGTCCAAAACTAATCTGTGGGCGAGGTGCTTCACCCGCCCCCAAGCCGATCATTTTTTTTCTTTCTTTCGCTCGCTGTCTTTTGACGAGTTTAAGACTCACCGAACGCAGAAAAGGTCACGTGGCAGGTAAAGCGCGGTTGGATGCAGGAACGCAAAGAATATGCGACGCTCGGGCCGGTGTGAGGGTCTGTGTACCGCAGCAGCAGCAACAACAATAACAGCAAGTTGATTTATGGCTGGGAGTTGTGCGGCGCCTGTCACCTTGAATCAACAATCGGGCTTCGCGCAGAGCTTCTCCTGTCGAAAAGGAGAAGGCGGGAGGCAGGAGGTGGCCACATGTCCTCGCCGACGCCTCCGAAGGTGGGGGGGGGAGACTGTGGGGGAGGGGAGGGGCTGATAGGTGGTGGTGGCAGGAGGGGCGATGAGAGGAGCGAGTCCTGCAGCGGGCGTAGAAGGAGGCGCAGTGTGGGGGGTGGGGGGCGAGTGAGGGGGAGACAATCAGTTGCGGGGGGGGTGGCGGGGAAGATGAATGGCAGCGACTCGGTGTAACTGGAACTCTAATCACACGAGAAGAACGCCTCGGTAGCCCGCGGTCGGGCTGCAAAAGCCAGACGCATCCTGAGTACCGGCTCCCCCTGCTGGAGGCCGCTGAGGCCACACAGCTCGTTTCGCTCCTGTTTATGCATGCGTGCATGTGCACGTGCATGGGGGGGCCGCAGTCCAAAACGTAGCGCCGCAGTCGCAGCCAGGCTAAGCTAATCAGTATGCTAATCTCAGCCGAGGAGCGCATAACTCCCGCTCCCCAGCCCGGTGGCCTGCGAGTGGGTGGGAGGATGTGAGGGTGGGTGGCGGGAGGGCGTTTGGGGGGTAGGGGGGTGACAGGTCACGCGCCATTCCGGGAAGGAAAAACAAACAAACAAACAAAAAAAGGCGAGGGCCGTCACTGAATCACTCCAGCTGCAGTCTAATGAAAAGGGGAAATCAGCGCTCCAGCAGAGGCGGAAACGCTGAAGGACAAATGCACACACACACACACACACGCACGCACACACACACACACACACACACACACACACACACACACACACGCACACACACACACACACACACACACACGCACGCACGCACGCACACACATACACGTAGTAGGGACAGTCATGAAGCAGTAGTAGGCAAATCCGACCCACACACACATTAGAACCAGCCCAAGTCGATGCAATGAGCGAGAATCCCCCTGGAAACGACGCAAAACCACATTTTCTGCCTTAAAGGTCCCATAACATCAACAGTTTCCTTTTTTTTCATGCCACGTGGCTATCATGTTCCATTATTTATCAAAATAAAACATCCAGAAAAAAATGAACATTTAGCTGCTTGTTTACAGTCTTCTACAAAAGAAACATCTTTCTTCCTCCCCCTATTTGATCCATTTTGGTGTCTTTAGTTTTCATGTTGTACCCCAGTAGAGTAGCGTTGTGCAATTCATCATACAGAAAGGAATCTACTTCAAGGGTGTATTTAGCCCTCCGTTTACAGCCTCCAGCAAAAAAATAGTTGTATCGTTGGGAATTTTGGGGGATTTTCCACATGCTCGGAAGGTGTAAAAACAAGGCAGTCTCATTGGGAGGATCCACTAGCTGTCAATAAACTCAGAGAGGTGTCAGTGCCCTTTGTGACATCACAGATGCAGCTTGCACCTCCTTGGGAAGTGTGAGCTCACAAAGTAGTACTCTTCCCGTCCGTTTGTTTGGACGGGGGAAAGAACAAATTTCCTTAGGGGGCGGAGCCAACAACTGTCCGTTCTCCAATTCAGCCAATCTGTAGGGGCATAGTGCCCTTTGTGAGGTCACAAAAGGGCTGATTTCCCGAACTGCTTCCACAACCGAAGTGGCAAAGAATGGACTTTTGTCTTGACTGGGTTAGTACACCGGAAACAGGGAGACATGTTCTTGTTGTGAAAAGTGAAAGTGAAAAGTGGGTAAAGTGAATTTCGGGTAAATGAGACCTTTCTGGCTCCCGCTACTACTCGGAGTCATTCCCATCAGCGTTCCGTCCTTCCCTCCATCTCAGCAATACTGTATCTCTGTGTTTCTTTCCGTCTGTCTGCTTCTAACTCCAAGTAAATTCGAGGATTGTTGACGAAGAAGTTTGGTGGGGGGTGAACACGATTTTCTGGAAGACCACGGGAAAGCGCAGTTGCATTTTTCAGGCAGGAAGGGCAGACGGAGAGAGGAGCAGCAGCAGTGAGGGCTGGCTGATGGCCTGTGAGTTGCAAGTTTCTAAAGTGAGTCGACACAATGAGCTTTTCCCCACCGCAGCTTTTAAGAAGGAGGCGGCAGCGTTTTTTAAAATTGAAGGGTATTGGTGAGTGTCACTTGGAAGATTAGCGCAGGGCAGGACGGTGGGGTTCGGTCACAGTTGTTCCTGCAAAGGTATGTGGACGTAAAGGGATAGTTTTTTAATGGCACATTTTTTTCGACTATTGCCATAATCCCCATGCTCATATGAGTTGGCCTTTAATCATCATTGCCTGCTGTGTTGAGATCTGGGCTACTGGCTACTTGCCTAGCTACTTGCCTGCTGATATGATGGCAAATAGGCAAATTTGTCAACATGTTTGACTCACCCTTTAAAGGTCCAGTATGTAAAATTTGGGCCTGATTTATGATTTTTATATCTGTAAAAGTTTAACATACTGCCTGTAAAAAAAATATTAATAAAATGATGTACTCGCTGTACAATAAAAGTAGTTTGGTTTTCCTATCCAGAGATCCACGGTTCTTAGAATATACAAAGAGCAATGAGGGTCTTGCTCCCACTTAGCTGCCATCTTGCACCGCCATATTTCTAAGGAAGCCTGGTGTGGATGATCTAGCTGCCTGACAGCGCGTTTTGTATTTAGAGTTTGCGTCCTGAAATAAACCAACAAAGAAAAAGGTTGCTGTGGTAGTGGTAGTTCACTGGCAAAGCTTGGGAGAGGCAAAACCAACCCAATGGACCATTGAAATCCCATAAATTGAGCTTCTGTTTTGATCCACTGCTCAAACACACAATTCAGGATAATTTTACATCTTTGATGTGCTGCTCCCTCCAAAAGTATGTGGTAATCAGTGCTGTACTAATGGAACATTTTTCACATGGGGGTGGAAAAAAAAAGAAGAGTAAAAATTGTTGGTACTTGTTGCTCTCATCCACAATGTTCCTGGTGTTTGAAGAGGCGCTTTTGCTCCATTTCATTGTTTGCTCATGCTCTGTAGTGACACCGCCGGAGCAGATTTGGGAGGACAGTGCATGTCGAAACATGCATACAAGAGGACTTTTAGTCCAGAGAATTAACATGTCCCTGCGTAGTGAGTGCAAAAAATCAAAATGGGAGGAAGTAAAAAAAAAAATAAAATAAAGATCCGAGATAAAAGGTGAAACCGACGGCTCTCATTGTTCCCCTCAGCACCTTGGCCAATCAATGGCTGTTGGCCTTTAGGTTGACAAGGCCGCAGAAACCCTCCAACATGCGGCTCTGCGATCAATTCGCCACTCGCACGTGCGCGTGTGTTCCTGTCTTGTTAAAATTATGGATTTTAGGCGAACAACATGTGGAGAGACATCTTTGTAAAAACGACAAAGTGATAAAGTGTGTGTGTGTGTGTGTGTGTGTGTGTGTGTGTGTGTGTATTTATGCGTGAAAGGGCATGTGGCTGGTTAAAGCACACCTTCCCGTCACGACAGAGGACCGCGGCGCTGTAAATCCCACCACTTGGGTTTTTATGTTCACCGCTTTAGTTATCACAGATTCATGCGCTTTTCTGTTACGGAGACGGAAAGTTGCATTAAGGCTTCTCAGCCGCGTTCGCTGGCCAGTCTCCGTTCTTCTCCGCCTCTCCTGTTCTTTACCCAGCGTTATTGAGCCGAATGTGGCTAACTTTGTTTTCTAAGAGTTATATTAAGCCTTGTCCATCGATGTGCTACGGAAGGTTAAACACAGGGATTTCATGGCTTTGAAGACACACAGAGCTCAAACCTGGAGGGAAGTGCTAACATAGCTAACGTAGCTAGCGTAGCACCAGCACGCCTGCCTGTCCCACCAGTTTGGTACCAGCTTCTTCCTTCAATTTTACGCTGAGTCAAAACGAGGAAGGAAAAAGAAATGGTAGCCACGGTAATTCATGCTAATATTCTTCAACATTAACTTAATGTTTTTTGTTTTTTTTAAAAAAACATCCTGAGGAGTGTTTGCTGTTGGCCACAGTGTCTCTAAAAGCAAACTCCATGGCTAATTGCACCTCAAATGCATCGTGCCTCCTTTTTAATGAATTAATTTGGTGCCAATGTGAGTTTAATTACCGTTAAAAAACAGCACGTACAGTCTTATATTTTCAATCCTGTTTTCATTTCACTGGTGTGCGACCGTGGTGCTCAACAGGTCACTGCCGAAGAAGAAGGCATATACAAAAAAGAGCCGCTGGCCATAGTTGTGGAGGTCTGAGTGGTGGAGATAAAGCTGCGTGTTCGCTTTTAAAGAAAGAAAAGAAAAAATGAAAGCGCAAAATCAAAGATTCACGACCCTCTTCTTCCCAGCCTCTGACAGAAGGGCGTGGGGGAAGAAGGGGGTAAAAAAAAAAAAAAAGTGATTAATGTTAAGGCTCTGAAAGCCGTCCTGTAAAATTGTGTGCGACGGCTTAATTGGGTCGGAATCCGGTCGCGGTCTCGTGGTGCGCCGTCGCCTCGGGAGGATTCGTGGATGTGCACTTGCGCTTGTTTAGCCTAGGGCCAGTGAGCCCATTCAGAGGGAGATGTTAGAGCCACTCCTTCCGCCTCCCCCCCCTCCCCCCCCCCTCCTCCCTCCCCTACTCCCATCCTTTATTACTGCAAAAAAGCAATTGCTTGGAAGAAAATGCCAGAATGGTGCTTTGAATTCCTGCAGGGGCCCATCACAGAGACGCGGCCCATGGAGCTGAGACAGCCAGCATCTGGACTGAGAGAGACGCCGCCGTACAAGTGGAGGGGGGAGGGGGAGGGGAGGCCAGGCGAACGAGGACAGAGGGGGGTGGGAGGGGGGGTGGGGGGCAGAGGGATGGCGGAGAGCGTATAAAAGAGTCTTGTCGGAGGGAGGGAGAAATAAGTAAATAAATAAATAGATAAAAAAGAAAGTGTGGCTTTGCTGGCGATGAGACAAAAGACAGACGAGAACACTCAGATGGTCCTCGGATTGACAGCCGGCCAGGGAATAAAGTCGGCTAACGCAATGAAGCAGTCGCCGCCGAGTCGCCCGAGAAGCTCTCAGAAGTAGAAACAAATATTACATTAGAAGAGACAGAAGCCATTTGTCAGAGCTGGGGGCAGGATGGGGGGCTGGGGGGGGTTGAGAGGTAGTTAAGCGGCGGAATGGGGGAGGGCTGGGGGGTGGAGGGGGTGGGGGGCTGTAGTCAACTCCGCTCAATCAGCCGTCCAAAGTTCTTCGCCAGCTCCTTCTGCTGCACCAAATCATGGCCCGGGCCACAAAGTTGGTTCCGGCAGGCTAGTGACCGACAGCGGGGGTGGTGGGCTTGAGGGGGCCACCACCCATCCCTCCATCCATCCTCAATGTCTTGCCATCGGCCCTCCCTCTCTCCCTCGTCGAGACGCAGGGATTTGTCGTTGACGGGGGGGTGGGGGGAAGGAAAACGATATCAGACGCTTTTAAACGACAGCTGCGCTCCGTCTGCACCCTGGATGTCAGACGCTCATCCAGAGCATTTCCCTCGGTTGTTGGCTCTCCGCCACGGGTTGCATTTACCTGCTGCTCGCCATGAAATGACGTGGCCGGACCGGATTCTGTTCATGAGCCATACGTATTTCCTTTCTTTGTCTCCGTGTCCTTTCTTCCCATTGGTCATGAGTTCGATTTCCAACGCAGGGCTTTTATACGTGGAGATCAAATGTTCTCTGCGTGTCTTGCTTGAGTTCTCTTCAGGTAGTGTAGAAGAGAACCCTTCGACACTACCTGAAGTGCAGCTAGACTGATTTTCGCCATCTTGAAGACGTTTCGCCACTCATCTGAAAGGCGTCAGTTCTTCAGTTCTCTTCTGGTACTTCAGCTTCCCCTCACTGTCCAGACATGAACATTAGGCTGATTGGCAACTCTAAACTGTTTGTAACTGTTGCTGCGGGTGGCTGTTTGTTCCTGTGGTGTCTTGTGATAAAATCGTGTTTGTCCAGGGTTTAAGCCCACCATCGTCCCAAGACAGGGAGATAGTGACCGTGAGTGCAGGCGGAGCTGTGATAGAAATACATGGATGGATGGATGGATGGATGATTGACTACTTGCTTTTATATCCAGCTATTTTAGTCTTTAAAGACTAAAATCAAACCACTGATGCTGGCCAGAACAAATTTCATTGAGATTTCTTTTTTTTTTGTCATGTCGATGTGTATTTGCAGCTATTTGTTTTCTTGCGATTCGTCTTATTACATTTTAGTGCCATTAAAAAATATAAAAAAATAATAAATGTCAATTTATCTGGACTCCCTCTTGTCACTGGCTGGGTGGATTAGCTCAACGCTGAGGACGCTGCCTGCGGCAAACAGATGCTTCCCTTACACGACGTCAGCGTACGACAGCACAGCGTTCGTACTCAAGTTTCTCTGACTATTTTTCCACGGCGTGGGTGGAAGTAAAGGATCTTCCATTTGTGATTGTTCACACCATCAATAAAATATGTACATAATCAATTTCATTTTTGAACTTTATGGTGCCCTATGTGTTGCTTCACCTCGCGCCGCCCGGGCTACACGCCTTGATGAGGATGTTTTCTGCATGTTTTTCCTTCATTGAATGCCTTTCGAGAATCCACAGGGTGGATCCCCCTGGGGTCGCTCAGGCGCAGCCTCAGTGAAGTGAGGCGCCATAGCTTGAAAAAGGAGAGTGACAGTTGAATTTTAGAGCCGTGCAGAACTGCTGCACGTTTGGTTTGTTTCAGAATTTTAAGACCCGAAGTTTCCGCACTGTTTGAGGTCTGCCTATTACTTGGAGCAACAGATATACTAAAGTTCTGGCTTGAAGTGATGTCTTGATTTGACTTGTTGCACCATCTCGTGTGTGGGCAGACTCCCTCGGAGCGCGTGGCCGTATTACTCATCAACCACAGCTGCTCTCTTGACAAAAAAAGAAAGAAGGAAAGAAAGAAAACAGGCTCTTCAGAGTTCCCTTTTGTACCTGATCCGCACTCTGGATGCACTGCGTCTGGGAAATGAAACATCCAGTGCCCGGAACCCTCCGCTAGGCGCTATTTGTCTCCCGCCCACTCTGTTCTCTACAAAAGGGGCTGCCAGTGATCAATATGGAAGCGTCTTAAACGGCCGCTTCGGCCTCACTCCGGCACTTAAAGTTACCCCCGCCTCAAGCGGTGCCGCGCATCGACACTCTCAGCTTGACCCGACTTGACTCGGCTGCTGCCAAAAATGCATACTGCTAATATTAATACTGCTCCTGCACTCGCACTACTTTTCCCTTAACAGTCTTCAGTTGTGTTTGGGATCAAAAGCTGCACCACCAACTGAACCTGGCATGAAAGGAGTACCGCACAAACGGAGAGCTGAGTTGATATTTTTGCAATCTTCGGATGTCTTTGACCTTGTCGGGCCCGGTGGTTCAGAAATTCATCTTGGAAAATTGCAGAATTTCTTTCCGACCTGTTGAAATATGGAATACTAGCATCCTTTTAGGAGAAAGAGGACAGTTTAGTTAGTGACCAAGCTGCAGGCTTCTATCATCTGTTTGGTGGATTCTAACCAGTTCAGACCTCCTTCTCCTTCCTGCACTCGCATGGGTTATAGCGCGATTAACCGCGCACTGGAGGCAACGCATATAAAATAAAGCGTGTAAGACCATTAAACAGCCATATGGCAAAATCTTGGCCCCTTCCCCAAGTGGAACGGCTTTAATTTATGATGTATTGGGAGTGCGACCGCATTTGCAGAGCTATGACAAGTATAATCCTGCAGAATGGCCTTTCTGTGCTTACTTTGAATCTTCTCCCTTTAACTGGGTGGGTTTATTTCCAGCTTCCTCAACAGTCCAAGGACATGCTGGTTAGCAGTGGGGTGATCCGAGCCTTCTGTCCAAGCCCTCGCCCATGAGGTATCTTGGGATAGGCGCCCTGCAGAACGCTGATGGATTTGAAATGGCTCATTGTGCCACATTTCCAGCACTCAACAGGTAGCACCCAAATCCAGCAGTCTTTAGAAGAGAACAAGGTAGCAGGTTACCAAACATGTGGGGCCATGTCAGGCAGAACCCTCCGAGTTGGCGGGTGCTAACCGGCGCCGCGAGCTGCGTTTGTTGAGCTGTTTGTCAAACACAGCCTCTGGAGGGTGGGGGGAGGGTGGGAGGGGGCAGGGGGCAGGAAGGGCGGGGAGGGGGCGGGTCTTGTACGAGAGGAATCCTGAAGATGATCCCTGTCTCTTCCGTTTCTCCTCATGGTGTTGACACACTGTGAGGAGAAGCCTGGGGGAGGGGGCCAGGTTGCAGGAGAGCAGGGGGAAAGCTGAAGACTGAAAGGCAAAGTTATTGAGTGTGAGGAGATGGGGGGAGGTGTGTGTGTGGGGGGGGGGGGCTGCAAGGGACTTCTTGGTAGGAGACGGCGGCGGCTGAAAGTGTTCAGCGAGCTGCGGCGTCTGTAATACCGGCTTACATCCCGAGACGTGCCTCTGTCACTATCCGGGTATCTGGTCTTTGTGTATTCTGCCCCCCCCCCCCCCCCCTCTCCCTCACACGCACACACACACACACTACCCCACCCCCCACCCCGCCTTTGCCGGTGATAAACCAAACCACTCCATTGTCGCAGTGACAGCACAACATGCCAGTCGTGCCTGCCTCTCCGGGGCCTTGAGGAGCTCATTACAGCCTCTCAGCGGGGACCCTATAGGCAGATGTGTGTGTGTGTGTGTGTGTGTGTGTGTGTGTGTGTGTATGATGTGCATACGTGGTGCCGAGCGAAATCCATGCAAATGTGCCTGGTTATGAATTATACTGCCACACGTATCGCACTGTGCCATTGTCGCACATTGTCGGCCGCAATTGGAGGCAGTCACGTGGAAACTCTGCGAGGCCTCTGCGCGAAAGACAAATGGTGTTAGCATTGTTTTCAGATAAGAAGCCAAACAAACGATTCCTGACATTTGATTTATTTTTTCTTCCCCCCCGCCCGTCCGTCCGGTATCTCTCTGTGCGTGGCGTTGTCTTTTCGGAAACATGGTTGAATGGTAAAAGCAGGTGGTTGTTGGTGCCATTTTTCCAGAATAACGTGTTCTCACTTGTAATCATTTGATCCGATATTCAAGTTTTTGTGGAGAAAGCGCCGCCTCTGGGCTCTCTGGGCACGCCATTCACAATATTATCTGCCATTATTTTCTGAAGGAGAGATAATTTGCATAATTTCACTGCCTTGCTGAGACGCAGGCACGGCTGTGACAGGGAAAACACATGGATTAACTCGGGGGGTGCTCCATTGTTCCCATTTATCTTGTTAAGTTTCACTTGCTCAGAGAGCACTGAGGTGTAAAGACTCAAATCCTCTAAATCAATGACAATAGTGTTTTATTCCCCTTTTTTATTTTCTAATAACTAAGTCATGCAGATTGCTGGAATGTGGACCTTGGGTTTTTTTTTTCTTATTAATAGAGGTAAAACATTTTGCTGTTCTTTATTATTTACTTACTGTGACTAAACTGCAAACAGAAAATGAAGAGGAATGAATGTTTCATCGCAAACGTGCAGCAAGATCGCTGCCTCAGTGGCTCAGAGTGCGTTAGCCTGTGAGCATGTGCTTGCTAACATGGTGTACATTGAGGGCGCAAAGCGTCCAACGCTCCACACTCAAGTCAAGGAACTGTTTTGAGTGTATGAATTATACACTGAATTGTCACACAAGTTACATTGTGAATGCACTTTGTTTGCTTCAATACACTTCTCTATGTGAAGTGTTTAGTGCCCATGGATGCAATTGAGAACACACTTGATAGTATTTAGTCAGAATTGAGAAAAGATCCTATTTCATACCGAACCAAAGCGTCAAAATGTGCAGAGCGGAGAAAATATTTCATCTAACATACATAGGATGAAGTCATTTGGTAAAAAGAGCTTAGAGTTGCATCACCTGAAATCCTTCACGCCTCGGCTGTCACCAGTTGATTTGAAGAAAGCAGAAAAAAAAACAAAAAACAGATTTAGTGCGAGCGAGTCGTTTTCTAGTGACGAGAAAGCGCGTATCCTTCAAAACGCAACTTGGTGCAGTGATGGCAGTGTTTTGTGACTCAGCCAAGGTTGGCGTGAAGATGAAAATACATATTTTCATTAATCACATTTTGGATAAAGCCCCCACGCCCCCCCGCCCCCGACACCTCCCCACCGTGCCCTTCAGACGCACCCATACATTTTCTGTAATCAGCTACACTCGAATTTGGCAAACGGCAACGCAATTTCTTTTCCCCCTGTCGCTCCGGGATTATGACTAATTGTTCCAGAGCGACTCCAAGCACCGCCGCCGCTCGCACGTCGTCAAGTCGGTGCAACGGACGTCGGCAGGGCAGTGGTGGGGTTATTTCATTTTGATAAAAAATGGTTTGTTATCGCGGAAAGATGCATGTGTCACTGCCCCCCCCCCCCCTCCCAATTAAATCAGAGGCTCTCAGTGGCAAGCGCCACCTGATGAATCAATCCTACACACTCACATAAATGTAATTACTCCATTTGTCAACGTCTGGCGAGACCACATCAGCCACCCCCCCCCCCCCCCCAGCCCTCCAGCGAGACCACATCAGACCCCCCACCCCCCACCCCGGCCCTCCAGCTCCAGGAACTCCTCGCCGCTTTCCCTCGACCCCCCCACTCCCCTCCGTCCGATGCGGCTCAATCAAGGCTAATCATTCTCTAATAGCAGAAGTTATCATTTCCTCTGCCCACCTCCCACCACTCCACCTCCACCCCCCAGTGGGAGGATATGAGTTCTGAAAGCAGACATGGCTCATCTCCCAGTCCACAAGTGTTATTATTTTATTTTAATTATTATTATTACATTTTTATGGAATATTTAAGGTCAGAAGAAGTATGCAAACATCAATTACAGAACAATTGCATGAGATATTTCTGTCCCCCCACACACGCACACATGCACGCACACACATACACACACCCGCACACTTTGTTTATTTTATAACGTTGAGCTACAGTTGGCAAACGACATCTGTTCTCACGGGCGCAGTTGCAGCAGAGAGGAGGTGATCAGACGACGGGCGTTCCTTTTTCTTTGTTTTTTTTTCTACCCCCTGCTCAGTGTCCCCGCCCCAACCACCACCTCATTCTAATCCCTTCTTGCATTAAGAGGACAGATGTTGGCGAGCTAATTAACAAATCCTCGGGCGATCAAGTCAAGTCGCGCTCGCGTTCATCTGCGGAATACGTGCAATACGCTCTCCGTCTGCGACGCGAAAACCCAACGCCGCCAACTCCTAATCCCCCCCTGGTCGCCCCAACGCTGCGCCGGCTTCCCGTTGACACGCCGTGTCATCAGCAAGCTGTCGAGCATGAACCTTCGGGTCCCTGGTGGTGGTGGTGGGGGGAGGTGGGGATTTGTTTCCACGTTCTTGTGCCAGGCGAACATGAATGAAGCTGGGAGCTCCAGTTGACTTGGCAGAAATGTGTTTTTTTGAGATATCTACTCTGAGTCATTTGAGTCACTGAGTCAGTCAACTGGAGTGTGCTGTATGCCCGTATCCATCAAAGCGCCACCCACTCATTTTGTGAATGGGGCTGAACTATGGTGACCCATGATGAGTGATTTGCTCATTCAGAGATGAGCTTTGTAGCAGAAAGGAAACAGGTTGAGTCGAAACAAAGAAAGTTAAATTGATATTTAGAAACCTGCAGTTAAAATAGTAGCCGCACAACAGTGACGCGCTCGCTCCTTTGCACTTAGCTCCCAAGGTGGCGGCACACAGGGACGAGTCACTGAAAGACTTGAAGCACGAGTCAGTAGAATGACTCTGAGTTTGAGTTTGGGGCGTTAGCTGCAGGACTTGCACACCACTAGCGGGCACCGAGGCCAGAAGGAGGGGAATGCTAGTATTGACTTATTGACTTCTTTATGGCTGCCGTTCAAAATTTATGTCGGTTTGAATTGGTTCTTTCAGGTGGTAGGGAACTCGGTTCACCAGTTTAATTTATGTTGCTGCTATGTTGGTACTAAAATAGCTTTTCTTTGAGCTCCCAGTGAATAAAGAATTTTGAAAAGATTTTACTGCATTTTTAAGATTTTACAGATACTCTCAAGCTCATCAGTTTTTGGCCTCTGTACTGTGCAGCTGTTTTGTGGACTGGCCAGCAGTAAAGTTTTATAGCATTTTGTTTATTTGTCATTGCTGTGAAGCACTTAGTGTTATTGTATTCATCGTGGTATGAAAATACATTGCCTTGTCTTGTCCATGAGGGAGAAAAATGTAAAAATATATATATATAAAAAAATGTTAGAACATTTTTTTTGTTTCCACATCGAGGCCTTTAAGATTTTATATTTCTTTTTAGTAACTTAGCTGAAGTGGCTAACTTGTTGATTGCTTTGATTGAACAGTTTATAATTCATTTAGACTGCACTGTATTCCTACTCTTGCAACATAGTCCCATAGGATTTTTTTTTTAACCAAGGATATTATGTCAATATCATATATATATATATACATTACAATTTAATATTGATAAGAAGAAGGACTCTTTCAATGTGTTGTCTTGTCCTTTTCTTCACAAACCCCTTATGGGAAAACTGTTGTACATAGTCGCATGTACGTGAATTAGCGTTAGTTGTGGTGTCTACATGGCTTCTCTCCAATTACTCCCCCTTCCTCTCACAGAAATTCACCTCAGGCTCGTCGGACAACTCTGACCTGACGTAGGTGAAGGCCAGGATAGGCTCCAGCACCCCCAAAACCCTGCTTGCAGGATAACCCGGACATTTTTAAAAGACTGGAAATGTAAGATGAGATGCAAGGAGCGCGACATCAGCTGATATTTATAGAAATGCATCCTCTCTCTATGAGGCCGCTTGTGTTGCGTCTTTGCAAATCCTCCGAATGTGCTTTTAATGTGCCTGGGAATAAACTGCGTTATTATTGCATGAGTTTCACAAAGAGCACGAGAGCAGCGTCGCTCAAGTCTCATTTTAAAGCATTCCCCCCCGAAATTAACCCACAAAACAGGCGGCTAAGCTAACACCGCGCCTAGCACCGACCTGCGCACGGTACGGTATCATTAATCATCCATGTGTGCGGCACCATGCCGGGCTTTTAATGCGCTTCATTATGCCGCGGCCTCATGAATAGTTAAGCAAAAACAACTTTCTCAATAATACAGACGCACAAACGGGGGGAGGAGGGAGGTCTTGCGTCCCGCCTTCTTTCTTCTTCTGTGCCCTCCGGATGAGCTCGGCTGCACTCACTCGGTCAGGAGGCTAAAACCGACCTTGTGGCGATGGCGGCTCTTGGAAATGTGAACGGTTGAGCTGCTACGCTAAGGCGATGGCTCCTGGGACCACGTCTTTTCCGGACCACCCGCACAAAAAGCACACACACACGTGTTAAGACACGTCTGCTGACCTCCATTTCTTGTGTTTGCTGCTTTTTTTTTTTATTTTCTTCTATTCCCACTGTCGCAGTGCGCACTGTTGCGTGGCGCAAAAGGAAGGAACAAAGCTTTTTTCTAGTCAGGATGGCAGCGTTTAAAATTACATGACTGCCTCAAGGCCCTGATGTTAACTTGCATTAACTTGCATAACCCTGCTTTTAATCCATCCAGCATGTCATCTTTGTCCCGACAAGTGCGGCTAAACCCGATTCTCGCTCATCTGTACGCACTCGTGCCGTATGCAATTTTCCCCAAGATAGCGGCGTGAGGCTGGCGAATAATGAATCCTTTTCCACCGACTATTGCCGGGATATGAATGGCCAGGAGGGTGGAAATAGAATTTCTCCATTTCATAACCTTGTCCCTTTTGTTGCATTGTCATCCCGCGTAACGAGGTCACCTCAAATCGCTCCTCGCCCACTTGGAATCTGGGCGACGGGAGTGTGTTAATAGAGAAAAGGAGGTGTGGAAGAAGAGGAGGGGAGGGGAATGTGACAATACAAGCGTTGAGCGGCGGCGTCAAGTTCTTGAGGGCCGATCTGGGAAAACGGTGCTTGCTGTCGCCGAATAGCGACACTTTGACCCTGAATGGGCAGCGTGAGTTGACTTTTGCCAAAGCCTTCACACCGACAACAATGGTTTATCAAAACTCCTTATCAAACAGGCCCTCCTCTGCTTACCCACTCCCCCTCTTCACCTCACCGCAGGAAGAAAAGGGCCACCGAGTCCTTATCCTGCGTGCGAGAGCCAGAGATTAACATGAAGTATTCCTCCCTCCCTCCCCGTTCGCTTAGTGGCGGCGTGGCGCTAATCTAAACTCTGGCATTACTCAGCGGCTGGCGGCCCCCTAACCATCTCTTTACAGAGGACCCTGGCCAGATTTATTGCCCAGGTTTAACTGTATTGCAAAACAAACGCATTAGGCGGATGATATCGGGGCCTATGTGGAATGATGACGCCGGCTGGTGGAATTAAATCAATTTTAAAAACAAAAAGAAGAAGAAGGGGAAGGAGGCTGAAGGAGGAGCTTGGGGGGGGTTAATTAAATGCATTTGTCCATTGCCGCATTTTCCCGTGCACCGATTAATGTAAACTGCGAGAGGACAGGAGCCATTTTTCCTGTTCCACAGCGCCGGTGCAGCTACACCACTTTCCCTTCTTAAAATACGAATGAAGCCTCCCAATTACTCCCCACCCTCCATGCCGGCGAGACATCAGAGGCTCATACCCACAGCGTTCCTAGACCCCTCCACCCACCCAACTTCCCTCCCCACCCCTGCTTCGATGGATCTCTAGGATTCACATTATGTACTCGAAGCTGCTCAAACTGGCACTTCATATTGAACGGATGGTGCTAGCGAGTGCGGAGCCCCCTGACCTTTTCCGCAAGGACGCGGTGCTACAGGCCATAATTCTTGTAGACTTCTCTCATTCCATTCCATTCGCTTCCCTCCGAGTCCGTGCATGTAGGCCGAGGCATCCCGACCACCTTGCGTCGCACTTTAACCAGCGTATGAGTGCAAGTTTGCCACTCCCTCACGGGCATGTCAAACTCAGGTTCCTGTTTGGGGAGGGAAGGATTTGAGAGATGCCTTCCCGGTTCTTTTATCAGGGTAAGTACACCAACCCTGGGATGATTCAGGCTGACTTTAATGCCCCTCTCTCTTTCCCATCCGCCCCCTCTGCTGAAGCTTCTTTGTTGAATGGTCGTCCGAGGTAAAGTGGTGAGGGAGCAGCGATGCTGCCAAAAAAGCAGCGGCGGTGGCTGCCCCAGGGTGAAGCAGTCAAAGCCAAAGTGCTCGCCTACTGTAAGTCAGCTGCTCTCTCAGAGGATCCGCCAGGCCAGTGAATCCCTGGTTAAACCAAATGGATGTATTAATATTATTATCATCATGAATGTGCTTTGTGTAATAATTCATGTGAATGAAAAAATGACAGCCTGAATTGAATTTTAGAAGGATGGGAGACAGTTGAAACTTGGGCTGTGTCTAATGTCACTGCTAGCTAGTACAGCTTTCCCTCTTTGCCATGGACAGTATTTCCTACTATATGCTATCATGTTTAGCAACAGCCACTGTTTATGAATTGCTACACTTGCTTCTGCGTCCTAGTCTTCTTCGGTGGTTTCTCAGAGCAGTCTGGTGCAGCTACCTCTCATGGCTGAGCCTCTTTTGTTTGTGGTGGAAGCCCATCGGTTTTGGTTCATCCTCGTGGAAAATTGATGTGCAAACGCTGCCCGATACGCCAGTTTTGGGCAACATGCTGGTGCAGCAGTTTGCGCTGTCGCCTCACAGCGAGATGGTCTCGATCCTAATTCCTGGACCTGAGGGCTTTCCATGTGGACTTTTCATGCTCTTCCTATGTCTGCGTGGGTTCACCCCAGGTCCTCCGACTTCCCACTGCCCAAAGAAACGCATATGAACTTAATTGGCAACCACAAATTGGCCGTACGTGTGGGAGTGGATTTTTTGATTTGTCTGGCGACTTGTCCACCTTGACAATATCCTCTGGTACTCCCACAGACAGGAGAATTAGTGGTAGAAAAATGGACTGGCGAATTAGAGCTGTTCTTTGACCGCTAGTTTCACAGCGCAGTACAGCAAGTACAAGTACAGCTGGATCTTCCTGCAGGAGGAGAATGGGGGCGGGAAATGTCCTCTGGGAAATCTTGGAGCTTGAGATGTTACCTAAATGGTAACTTTTCAACTCAGTCAATCAACTTTTATTTTTACAGCGCTAAATCACGTCCAAAAGTGTCTCAAAGCGCTTTGTACAATCAGGAGAAAATCAGCTGAAACCCTCCAGAGCAGCAAGGTGTGACAGTGGCCAGAAGAAATCTAGAGCTTATCCAGACTCCAGAGGGCGCTCATCTGCTTTGACTGGTTGGGGTGAAAAGAAAACACAAAAAATGGAAAGAAAGTAGAGCCAGATATAGAGGTGGTCAGAGTGGCAGACAGGCCAGAGTGAATTACTGGTTGCTTCTTCCTCTGCCACATTTGCCAGAGTCAGGTCGCTGAGGCAGCAGTCTCAACAGAGACACCCAGACTTGGCTCCCATCAGCTCCTCCAGCTCATCTGGCGGGACCCCATGGCGTTCCCAGGCCAGCCAAGAGACATAGTCCCTCCAGCGTGTCCTTGGTCTTCCTCGAGGCCTCCTCCTGGTGGGACATGCCCGGAACACCTCTCCAGGAAGGCATCCAGGAGGCATCTGAAACAGATGCCCGAGCCACCTCAGCTGGCTCCCTAAGGGTGTGCCTAGCCACCCTACAGAGGAAACTTATTTCAGCTGCTTATATCCACGATCTCGTTCTTTTAGTCATTACCCAAAGCTCAAGACCATAGATGAGGGTAGGAAAATGAGATCTTCGCCTTTCGGCTTAGCTCTCTCTTCACCACGACAGATCGGTACAGCGACCGCATCACTGCAGATGCCGCACCGAACTGCCTGTCGATCTCACGCTCCATCTTCCCCTCACTCGTGAACAAGACCCCAAGATACTGGAACTCCTCCACCTGAGACAGGCATTCCTCCACCAACCTGGAGAGGGCAAACCACCTTTTTTTAGTGGAGAACCATGGCCTCAGACTTGGAGGTGCTGATTCTCATCCCAACCACTTCACACTCGGGTGTAAACCGCCCTAGCGCACATTGGAGATCCTGGCTCGATGAAGCCAACATGACCACATAAACTGCAAAAAGCAGAGACACAATCATGGGGTTCCCAAACCGGACCCCCTCCGGCCCCTGGCTGCGCCTAAAAATTCTGTCCATGAAAATAAGGGCGGCCCTGCCGGAGTCCAACATACACTGGGAGTCAGTCTAACTTACTGCAGGTGATGCAAACCAGACTCCTACTCCGACCATACAGGCACAGAATGGCCCTTAACAGAGGGCCCTGTACCCCATACTCCTGGAGCACACCCAACGAGATGCTCCGAGGGACACGGTCAAATGCCTTCTGAATATCCACAAAGCACATTTGGACTGGTTGGGCAAACTCCCATGAACCTTCTAACCTCCATGAACACTCTACAGAGAGTGTGGAGCTAGTCCACTGTTCCACGACCCGGACGAAACCCACATTGTTCCTCCTGAGTCCGAGGTTCAACTATCGACCGTATCCTCCTTTCCAGCACCCTGGAGTAGAGTTTACCGGGGAGGCTAAGGAGTGTGATCCCTCTATGTTTAGAGCACACGCTCCGGTCCCCCTTCTTGAAAAGATGAACCACCACCCCCGGTCTGCCAATCCAGAGGCACTCTCCCCGACCGCCAAGCGATGTTATAAAGACGAGTCCCCTGCCCCCTTAGCAAAAGACGTGATGGCAGGATTAAGGAGATCCTAGAAGTATTCCTTCCACTGCAGAACAACATCCCCAGTTTAAGTCAACAGCTCCCGACCCACACCATAAACAGTGTTGATGGTGAACTACTTCCCTCTCCTGAGGCGCTGGACAGTTCGCCCGAACTTCTTTGAGGCTGACCGATAGTCCTCCCCCATTGCCTCCCCGAACTCCTCTCAAGCCCAGGCTTGGCTTGCCAATACCAAACAGCTGCTTTAGGTGTCCCACGACCCAACATGGCTCGAGAGGACTCCTTCAGCTTGACAGCAACCCTTACTTCGGGTGTCCACCACTGGGTTCGAGGGTTGGCGCAGCAACAGGCACCAGAGACCTTACGACCACAGCTGCGACACAGCTGTGTTGACAATAGAGGTGGAGAAAGAACATGGTCTATTCAGACTCAATGTCTCCAACCTCCCCTGGGATCTGGGAGAAGCTCTCCTGGAGGTGGGAGTTGAAGACTGCACTGACAGAGGGCTCAAGCAGACGTTCCCATCAGACCCTCACAATACGCTTGGGCCTATTGGGGCTCCAGTCTCCTCCCCCGCCAGCGGATCCAACTCACGACCAGGTAGTGGTCAGTTAACAGCACAGCCCCTCTCTTCATCTAAGTGTGCAAAATACATGGACAGACGTTGAATGGCACAACAACAAAGTTGATTATTGACCTCCGGCCTAGGGCATCCTGATACCCTTTTGTTCAAACATGGTGTTTGCTATGGACAAACTGTGACTAGCACAGAAGTCCAGCAACAGGACACCGCTCAGGTTCATATCAGGGAGTCCGTTCCTCCCAGTCACGCCTTTCCAGGTCTCGCTGTCGTTTCCCTCTTGTGCGTTGAAGGACAACAGAGTTACTGTTACTGAGTTGCTACTTGCATCACCGAGCCATACGGTCAAGTCGTGCCGGCGCGGTCGCTGCACTGAAGCACACAAACGCGTGTGTCTAGTTCACGTGTTGCATTGAAGGTGCTGTGCTGTGTTGAATGTAAGAAAGAAAGAAAGAAAAAAAGAAAATGCACAATTGGCTCCCGTGAGAGGCTCCAGGTGAAGCACATATAGCTGCACATCTGAAAAGCCCGCAGAGCTCGATGCCTCCGCACCGTCAGACAGAATGACACGGGTTCTTAACAAGCTTTTGCGTGAACTCAGTGGGAGGAAGGTTGAAAAACAACAACGGGGTCGTGGTGCACAATACAGCAAGTTCTGCAAACGGCACCCAAGATAGCTCGCTGGCATGGGACAAAACAGCCGCGCCTCCCGCAATAAGATGGAGGTGTCGCCGCCCAGATCAAGTGAACGCGTTGAGAACATAAAGCGTTTAGCTCTCGGGTGCCGTTTCCTTTTGCATGTTTCTCCGCTTATTGTCTTCCCCCGCCCGCTTCATCCTGCTCCGTTGGCCCTTCCTTTCACACGCCTCTCAATCCAGTTGCTCCTCATTTTCATTTTCCTCTGGTCTGCCTGCGTCTGTTTATTTCCTCCTCCGCGAACAACACCACCACCACCGCCACTAACACCGGCGGCAACAGAGTTATAAAAGCGCTTTGTTCTGCAAAGCCCCGATGTCAAACGAGCTCTTGGACTAGTTTTGCGCAGTCGAGGTTTTGAAAATCGCCACCACAACTGCCGTTCAAATCATCATTTTCTGTCTCGGGCAGCAGCTTTGACACCATGTAGATGGGGGGAAAATGTGTTTTGATGCCAATTACTGCCACACACGTGTGTGTTTCCTTCCGAAGGGCCCTGGAAGCCCCACAGTCTCTGTGTCTGCTCCCCCACTCTGTTTATCCCTTCATCCAGTCCAGCGGAGTGACGAGGGAGCGCGGCGGGAGAGGAAGAGAGAGAGACAGAGAGAGAGAGACGGGCCGAGTTGAAAGTGGGTGACAGAGGGAGTGTGTGATGTGAAACCACGAAGGGCGGCGCAGGAAATCCCAGCCAGAAAGTGACAGGGAGTGAACTTTAGCGGAGGTTAGCTAAAGGAGGCAAATGCTGAGTTTTTGATTTTTTTTTTTTGAAATGGGGCTCTTTCATGGCTGGTACCACTTGAAGTGAACTTGTCACCCAGACAGCATGGTGACAGCGTCACAGGCCTCTGGGAGGCCAGATGATGAGTCTGGATGTATCTACAGGCTTTTCGCTTCTTCCTGGTAAAGAATGACTCTGAAACTGTATTATAGTATGACATTGGATCACATTGGATCACATTGGATCACATTGTGTTGTAGGGGAAACTGTAGTCTTTTAGAATGAAGCTATATTTCTTAGTTTGCCGTTTTTCGATATAAACTACAAGAGATGCTCCTTACGAGACATGGCTGCTTATTTCTTACGTCACAGATCAGTTATTTAGTGGACCTGGTTGTTTTTTTTTTTTTTCGTTCAAGGTAAAGCGACGACTCTTGTCAAAATCGTGTTGAAGGCAGACCCCTGAACCGGAAGCTGTCAGCCGAAACCTCGGCGGAGTGCAAAGTCCGCTAAAGGCTCCTCTCCCCAGTACGGCAGATCAATTTCCTTTGTGATCGTCAGAGCTTGATGAGATAAAAGTGTTTCAAAGTGGCGTTTTAAAAGAGGCAAAGCGCCCCCACCCCCACCCTCCAAACGCCACCCCCACCCCCACCCTCCCCAGCCAGTGAGCCACTTCTGAAGTCGGCGTTGGTTTTTTTCTCTTCTTTCTTCTGTTTACTTGACGCCGTTGATGGTGTTAAAACGGGTTTCTCTCCCCTCTCTCTCTCTTTTTTTTCCTTTCGTATTCCAGCGAGCACAGCGTGAATCTGCCAAGGCTGCGCAAAACATCCCACCTTGAAAATCACCGCGCCGGGAGTTGATGCCTTATTTGATGTTTCCCCCCCACTTTTGTTTAACATTCAAAGAGACGCCTCATCTCGCAGGTCTGTTCGTTGAGGTGCGGGTCTCGCATCAAAGCTGGTGGGGGGTTGGAGGGGGCGGGTCTTTTCCGACCTCTCTAATTCAGACATTCTGTCTGGGTTTTTTTCTCCTCCTTGAATTCATCACAATGCGGTTGTGGGTGGGGGGTGGGTTTAAAGCTGCCTGGGTGGTGGCAGCCCGACGATGCGCCAGGCTTGTGCGGTGTTAGCCACCAGTCCTGCCAAGCGAACCCCACGCACACACACATGCACACGCACGCACACACACACACACACACACACACTTCCCCTCATCGCCCCTGCCGCATAAACAGGATTTCCCCCCTTGGCGGGCTGGCTGCTGCTGCTGCTGCTGCTGCTGCTGCTGCTGCAAGCCCAGAGGCCTTTTGAAGTGACAGCCCACCCTTCCAAACCCGACTCCCTGGGGGTGGGGGGTGGCGGGTTAGGGATGCAATCCCTCTGCTCCCACATGCTCGCCAGGACAGAAATACACCAGTCCTGGCACAGTCGCGCACGGCGGCCGATGTATCGTCTGCCCCAGGAGCTCGACGGAGCGCCCAAGGAAAATGATGATCTGCCCCTGTTGTCCAGTGTGCAGCAAACACGCACACACACAAACACACACACACAAACACACACACGTTTATACACGGTGGCCAGACTTCCATCTCTGAAGCCATAAAGGGCTGATAAAGGGCAAGCAGGAAGCACCCAGAGTGCACCTGGCTCTGTGTTGATAAAAGAGCGGGTCACAGCTCCCAGCATGCATCCAGAGTTTGGCCAAGAAAAAAAAAAAAAAAAGGAAAAGGGGAAAAAAAATGGGCTGAGGTTGACTGACAGAGTGGGAAGCAGGATGGCAGCCACGGCAGATTAAGGGAAAACAGCCTTATCGCTTCCCTTGGCTGCCTGCTTTATTTTATAGATTTCACAAATCTCGTGTGTCCCTCCAGCTTTTAGCCTGGGGTTGGATATTTATTTATTTATTTACTTATTTACTTGCTTACTTATTTATTTATTTACTTATTTACTTGCTTACTTATTTATTTATTTACTTATTTACTTGCTTACTTATTTATTTATTTATTTATTAAACTTGCACGGAAACATTTGGAATTTCAGGGTGCAGCTCCTCCGAGCTGAGAATCTTGCCCCGGCATCTGCAGGGTGTGTAAACAGTGGAAATGAAAAATGGATGAACATCACGCCGACATGCTATATTCATGGGCTGCATGTGGCCGTGTAGTTTCATGTTAAAGAACTGGAGAATGCACCCTATCAAACATTTACACCGATCAAATCCTATTCTTTCACTTTTTCTTTAGCTTCCGAGTCAACGAGGCCAATTTTCTTTTTTTAAAGGGCCAGTCCGCCCCGAAAGACATAGAAGAATTCCACCCATATCTACACAGAAAACTTCCGTGAAGTGACTCCATGCCGCTCGTGCCTTTGTTTGCGTCATCCACAGATCAATGGCAACTAAACACTCGGACTCAGAGCAGCAGCGCTTAACGCTGTGTTTGTTGCCAGAAAAATTCAACTGGAGCCCGTCAGGGAGGGGTTGAAGTGCTCCGACGGGGAGGAGGAACGCCCGACGCAATCTTCTGTAAAGTCACTCCAACTTCAAATTTGACATTTGTGCGCTGGAGGGCCACCTTGAGGCTAGCGTGAAGCAGCGCGCTCGGAGAGAATAACAGATGCAGTTCCATCCAGTGTGGCTGCAGCCACGCTGCACTCAAACAGTCGGTTTAATTAATCGGCCCTCTCTGGGAAAGCATGTTTTTTTTCCTCCTCTTTCTCCCTTTTTCCTGATTTACGCACCTCTCTTTCACCAGCAATTTGCGAATCGACGTGCGCTGTGTCCGCAGGGTTGGAAAACTCAGACCATACCAGCTCAATTTATTGGGATCTGTTTTGTTTTGGCCGTGCTTAAATGTTTCTAATTTCATTGTGTCGTGTGCCCACAGTTGTTCCTCCTCGCGTTCTGCGTTTTACTCATCGGGCCCCTAAAAACACAGGTACACATGTGAGTTATATTCTTTATACGTCACCGCCGGCTGCCGTGATTGATGACGGTGCGAGCGGTCGGGGAGATTAAGACGGGAGGCGGCGGAGACATAAATAAAGACAAAACTCGGTGGGTAGTATACGGCAGAGAGTGTCGAGGAGTTCTAAAGAAAGATAAGGGAGGAGGAGGAGGTAATCAATGAGGGGGGGTGGCCCTTGTTTTGTTTGTTTGTCTCACAAGCCTTCTCTTTTGGCCTGGGATTGGCTGCGACGGCGGAGCTTGTATGGATTTCTGCACCTTCTGGGTGTAGCGGTGCAAGGGTCAGGCTTTTTGACCACCCGCAGTTGTCAATAGTTTGACTCGTCCCAGCCCACCCTGCACAACTGCATCGATTATCACAACCCGCCGTCATTAAATAGACCAACCTGTCTTTGAACACAGCTTTCACAGCGTAACAGGTGGTTGCAAACAGCCTGAATAGGCTGATGCCACTTCCAAGTGTCAAGTGCGTGAAACAGCAAACAGAATAGATTAACATAGCACATTTACCACCTTACCCTAGCATCTCTTTTTGTGCAAACAAAGGAGTAAAGTAGTAGATAGCAGCCAAGATAATAGAACCTTTCAAAAACCTTCCCAACGATCCGAAAACCGCATCTTTCTCCTCTGTGTGTGTTGATGCTGTGGGGTTGCTGCTAAAAGCTCGGCCCTTTTGTGACGCCTGCGTCAGGGCGCATGCAGGTTATGTAACGTGTCAACATTAGATCGCTTAGCCCCATTTTCTGTCATAGAATAGATGTATTTTATTGATCCTAAATTAGGAAACTACGCATATTAACAAGTATGAGAGTATATCCATGTAAACAGATTTATTTTCAGTCTGTCAAAAATAAATATTTTATATTTGTAAAAATCCCATTATACATGATTTGACCTGCCCCAGCCTGCAAATGGCTGACAAATCATCCTGCGCCCCACTATCAGCGCCAACATCAGGGTTGGATGTTCCCTGTTGCTAAATGGTACCGAAACCCGCACCTCCTCCGCCCCATCTTGAGCGCCGAGGGCGGCGTGGCCACGACTCTGGAGAACTGCTGAGGACCGCCGAATCAGTGGCACCCTCTACTGCTTGCTTGCATGAGCAGTCTTGTCTTGTAAGCAGTCCAGATGACAGGCAGCAGATGTTTACCCCAGGGCCAGCTAAATCACAGGTTAGTTGCTTTGATTACGGACCCGCAGCCGTCCCGGGGAGAAATAACTTGTCGGGGGCTTGGAGCCGAGCTCGCGCCATGAATTATAGATTGGCGCGGCGAGCCGAGCTACTTGCTGCTTGCTGCTTGCTGCGGAGGGACGGACGGACTCGCCGGGATGTAAGGGATATAAAACTGACATATTAACTGGTATTGATACTAAGACACGGGATCGTGTAATCGGGTGAATTTGACATTTTAATGGGGAGCATATTTCATAGAGAGGAGCGTGTTTGAACCATATGGGTCGAATAAAGTGTGTGTGTGTGTGTGTGTGTGTGTGTGTGTGTGTGAGGAGGGTAAAAATCAATAATTAATAAACTATAGACAAAAATAAACACAAATGTGATTAAAGAAAGCCAACCTGTCACAACAAAATGATATATTATCAATGTGTGTGGTTTTTTGAAGCAATATTGCCACTGTTTTTATATACCTGTGCTACATATTCACATTAATTTTTTAATGATTAACTTAACAATTGGCTTCTTTATGCATTTTGTGACACAATATAAAGAAAAATAAAGAAAAAAATCCCTTCCCTTCGTTCTTGCCTTTTCCCTTTCCGTCTCTGTTTAAATATTTTTACTCACAATGAGTAATAAAATATATATTTTACCTTGAAGGAAGTGTTGCTTATCTACATATTTTAAATGATTCAAATTTATTCTGGTGATGCTCTATATAATTAGGGGCATATTGCTAAAACACAACGTTTTGGTTCGTTGTGATTTTTAAATGTGCATTTACCGACCAGGACTCAGTGTTTGTGGATCTATTTTTATGAAGCTTCAGGTTCCCAAAGCATTTAATAAAGAGCAGCTCATGTCAGCCATCCTGCGCGGCTTTGACGAGCTCTCAGAATTTCATTGCAGGCACCTTCACTGCCTTGCAGGCGCCTTTTGGAGGATTGTTTGCACAGACAAGCCTGGCAAAAACCACCCCTGTATTTATTTATTTATCTGTATGTTTGTTTATCTATTTATTTTAGCCACAGACAGTCTTTTCACGTTTGACACAAAAGCCCTCGAGCAGAAGCAGCCGGTGTGTACCTCCTACTTTCCGCTTGGTCACATGTTGCCAGTCCAAACTGCCCATGTGTGTGTGCGTGTACGCCGTGCGCATGGCTGAGTGGCAGCCAAGCAGGCAGCCAGGCGTCACGCTGCCACTGTATCAAACAGGCGCAGTGGATGCCAGCCTCACTTCCGCCCCTCGCCTGAACGGAGGGGGGAGGGCGGAGCTGAGGAGGAGAAAGAGGAGGGTGTGGTGGGGGGGTTGGGGGTGGGGGTGGGGGTGGGGAGGGTCCAGGGTGCGAGCGGCCCGAGGAGGCTGCCAGGCACCCGGCCCTCTGGCGCAGATGGAGCCCAGCATGCAGACTGTGTGTGTGTCTGTGTGTGTGTGTGTGTGTGTGTGTGTGTGTGTGTGTGTGTGTGTGTGTGTGTGTGTGTGTGTGTGTGTGTATAAGGTGTAAATAACAGTTTATTTTCCCTACTTAAGCTCAGTATTTGCTGAGATTTGTTCTTTTCTTCTCCCGAACATCCGTGAGAAACGCTTCTATAAATGGAAGAAGAAGAAGAAGAAGAAGAAGAAGAAGAAGAAGAAGAACTCGGGGCTCAGCTCGTTTTTATGCCTTTGTTTACGCTCCGCCGGCTCCTGAATCGATCAGCCAATGAGGCTGTGGCGAGGGGTGTCTGTGCGCGCGTGGATGTGCCGCTCCGTGCAGAAAATTATCGGTGGATAAATATGTAAATGGCGGGCGAGCCGGCGTGACAAAAGGCGCCGTTGCCCTGCAAGCAATTTTCTTTCTTTCTTTTTTTTTCTCTTGCTGCTTTCCATGCAAACACACAGAGTGAGCAGTCAGATGCCTCCGCTGTCGAGGAGGCTTCCAGGACTGACCTCTTCTCTTTTTTTTTCCCCCAGCTCTCATTCTAGAGTGCTTTTTCTTCCCCCCCACCCATCAGAAGAAACGCTCGGCTCCACCTTGGTTTTCTTTGAGGGCAAAAAAAAAACGCATCAGCGGGGAAAAAGAGAGAGAGAGCGGGAGCCAACATTATTTTGCCCTTGGCGGCTACAAAAGGGAGATGATTATCGTGGGTTTAGCTGATCTGTGTCTTGCATGTGTCCATAAATACTGCAATGGGTGCCTGTGTGTGTGTGTGTGTGTGTGTGTGTGTGTGTGTGTGTGTGTGTGCGAGTGTGTAGCCCAGACACGGTGATAAACGCGTCAGGATGTGCCAGTGATTCACACAGGACGAGACCTCGCTTGGCTGCTTCGCCTGCACTTTTGGGCAGGAGCACTGAACTATGAATCCCCATCTGTGTGAGTGTGTGTGTGTGTATATGTGTGTGCATGTGTGTGATTTCTTTTTTTTTTTTTTAATGCACGCAACGTCAGACGGCGGCTGCACCGCTCAGAATTCAAACCTGAAATCTTGCCCCTCCGTCTCGTCGAGCTCCAGCAGGAAGCGTTTTTACTGTCAGTCAACAGGAGGGGTTTCTCAAGTTTGTTAGTTGAAAACATGAGAATGACTTTGTCGCTGTTGCGCGGTTTCGCCTCTTTGCTGGTGGTACTCACTGTCAGGGTCAAAGGTTAGTTCATCAATCCGTGATTGTCCCAGGATGTGCATTCTGACAGAGGGTTTGAGCAGGATGAGACTTTTTCAAGTTAAAGGTCCAGTGTGTAAAATTTTTAAGGAAGCTCGTCTGACGGAGCATTTCACTGTCAGCTGGGCTTCCTTAAATACAGAGCTTCCTGAAAGATATGGTGGTACAAGATGGTAGCTAAGTAGGAGCAAGACCCTTATTGCTCTATGCATACAGTATATATGAGAACCTTTGACCAATATAAAATTCATAAATCAAGCCAAATATTGCATACTGTACTTTTAATTAATTTCCATTATATTTTACACTTTCATGTTCAAATACTAGTGAGCATCAGCGGCACTGCATCATGACATAACGACGGTGTCGTCTGCATACCTCATAAGGCGGCTGCGTGAGATGTGTCCATGCGATGTAGCTCCTGCTCCTGCTGGGCGTGCCGGGTTAAAGGAGGACAGGACAACGGAAGAAATAAAATAAAATACATAGATAAGAAGAATCAACACTTGTGAACAAGCTGCAAAACTAATCTCATATCTGCTCCTGGGAGATTGTTCTCTCCACGACCCTGCCGAGGCGGAGAGAGGGACGAAATCAAATATCCCCCCCCCCCCCCCATCCCCGCCGCTGACTTCGGTTCTCCAAATGGTCCGCTCCCGTGCGACACCGCCACCGCCGCTGCTCCCGTTTCTGTTGGCGCACCGGAGCTACGCGACAAGCAGCTTCTTGGTATCGAGTGCCGTCCATTCTCTGCCACCGCCCGGTTGCCCTTCCACTGAAGAGCCTCTCGAGCACGTCTGTAAATGTGGAGGACACCCACCCCCCCCTCTTTTTTTTTTGCCTGCTTATTGCTTTTTTTTAGTTTTTTAATTTTCTTTGGATTTTGCACGCTGCGCGGGGAGGCGACGCACCCTCTCTGCGCTGTGGAATGAGAGGTGGAGTTGGAGCCCTTGCATCTCCAGAGCCGGGGATAATGGGATTGCGGGGCCATATTTTTGAAGGTGTAAAGCGACAAAGCCCGGCTGGAATCTGGGCTGATCCTCCGCCTTTCCACTGCTGTCAGATGGAGTTTGAGCCCCACAGGGAGGCCAGGGGACTTTGCTCCGACTTGACACAGTTTGACTCCAGTCTCAGCTTCTTAGACTCTCTGCAAGAGCCTTTTCCTGTTGGATTTTTTCCCCCCTTCCCTCTCCTTCAGTCAGTGTTGCTCATTCCCCCTGGCACTGGCCTTGTCCCTTGCTTTTGCAGTCTGGATATTTAGACAGATAGTTAAAGAATCCTGTCCTGATACATATTTTGGTGCCATGGCTGGTGCACCAGGGCTTTATCCAATAGGGAAGACTCATGGGGTATATGCCTCAGTGGCTTTTGCATCCTAGTGCTCCTAACCCCAACCTTGGCCCCTTCTTGAAATGTTGTTTGAGTGCGGAAACGTATGCTAACCCACTTCAGAGTCTTTTCCGAGTGCGGGTACTAGATTTTAAATTCCTAGTACATCAAATCTGTTGATTGATCGACTATCTTATGTCTCCACAACATTACATATAATATTTTGATAATGAGCCGGTAAGCAACAGTAATTACGGTGTTGCTAAATCATGCCTTTTCAATACAATCTACTGTACCTGACTAATCACCTCAACCTTTAGCCTGTTTTGCCTTCGGCACCTGTTCATACAGAAATATTTCTTTCCACTTTGACTTCACACCTCGTCAATTTCATTTTCCAGAGCTTTGTTGCCTCATTTTCATTCACCGTTAGCCAGTTTTAAGGAACCGAGTAACGATACCGAAGGCGTGAAACTCCACCGAGCTTCGGCATGGAAAGAAAATAATTCCTTTGTGAAACAGCTTACTGCAAGGTCAGCGGCTGATTCGAGGTAGCTGGGTCGCGACTTTTGGGAAGAGACCTTGCCACGGGCTGTTTTCTCTCCCTTCGAGGGCCGCGGCAGTTTTCATTTTAATCAAGGCGAGGTTAGTGAAAATCTACAGCGGCATCGAGAGCTTTCACGAAAACACAGCGAAACCGTGCCAAGTGGACTCAGTTGTTGGATTCAGTGGTGTGTCTTGACTGAGGAACCTTGTTTAGCCTTTGTTTGTTAAAACATGAATGGATGGATAGCTGGATGGATGGATCCACCAAAGTGGGCCCATCAGCCACCCTTATTGATACCGGTTCGCCTGACTACTTTGTAATTCATCTCACCTTTCATGTCGTTTCAGGCACTTTATTTTTCGCAGCTTCTGCTCATCCTGCTGCCCTCTTTTTTATTGCTTCACTCTTACCCTACTTTCTCGTTCCGCTCTGTCCCTTCGTCAAACACTCACATTTTCTCTCATTTGTTTTGGGCCGTTCATTTCTGATTACATCAACGGCCCGAGCTAAAAATTTCGCGTTTCTCAGCTGCCGTCAAACATTAGCTTCCCGTCCGCCGCAACCGTCTCGTCGTCTCTGGCTGAGGGAGTCCGCCGCGCTTCTAAAAGCCGCCGCCGCGCCTCAATTTCCGCTGTATCACTTTCCATTCCGTCTCAGGTGCGCGCTTGCCGAATCCCGCCGTGCATCATTTATTCAGCGTGGGCTTCAAAGCTGCGCTGAAACATCTACAAAGTAGGCAGCAAACAACAAGCCGAGCATAAAGATGACAGCGCTTGTTTGACGCCGTCTCTTTAATGTCAGGGTCGTCGGCTGTGTAATTCCACGTGAAGCGTCGCTCCAGCGCGTTTCAGCCGTGATAAATATGCATGTCGCGCCAAAAATAAAGTGCAATGATTTTCTTTGGTCTGGTCATGTGAGTCTTTGACCTGGAAATGAATGTACAAGTGATTTCAACTCACCCTTCCTGAGGATGCAGCAATTTATGCTTGTCCCTTTTGTTGTGTGTGTCATAAAACCACCTGGCTTGTATTTTGTAAATATTGTGTGCACCTCGAGCATGATTGAACTTCCCAGTAACCTGCCGCCCTATACCTTTTCGTATACGCTTGTTGATTCAAGCTTCCCCATTTTGTTTGGACTAATCATTTGTCTTTATTGTTTTGCTTTTCCACCAGACTGCAGCTAAATCCCTCCAAGGAGAAACAAAAGTTTCACTCGCTTAGCCTCTCAAAAAATGTCTGCCTACGGTGCAGTGCTGGAAAGTAGCCCCTTTGTGATGTCGCGGATGTCACTAATACATCTCCTTGTCGACATGTTGCCTGGGCTCCTCTTTGGCACTTTGCTAGCGAGCCGTAGCTGGTGACGAGCCTGTGAACGAGTTAATAGAGGACGAGGAACGTCGATTTACGAGTCAGTAAAATGACTCCCGAGTGTCAGGACTTGCACATGGCTCGTCCAGTGGAGTCTGAAGATGTGAAAAAAGCTTTGTCTCCACAATAAGCAACACACTTGTATGTATTTATCTATCTATGTATTTATTTATACATGTTGCAAGGCTGCACCTACAGAAGGCAGACACCGATTTGTAGGTTTGACAATCGCCTTAACCCATTATTTTATTGCTGTTCTCAAGGGGCAGAGAAACACAGAGAAACACACACACACACACACACACACACACACACACACACACACACACATGCGTCAATCTCTCAGGCTCCGCATTCACTTCTCATTGGCATTCATATATTCTCCCACCTGCCTTGTTCGCAAGAAGCACTCACCGTGTTCTCCTGTTTCCCCTCTGGGGGGTGCTCTACCGCGCTGCCACCAAGAGCTCGTGACGCAAAGCCAAACACTCTTCTGGGAGGAGTCTTTTTTTTCGCTTTCTTCCTCTCTCTGCGTTCCTTCCTCACTCACTCCCTCCCCCTGGGAGGCGCTGCGACGTGTCCCTAAACGCCCCATTAGCAAATTTCTGCCACATCTACACCCAGACGATCGGTGTGAAAATTGAGCCGAGGCCTCAATTAACGCTCACGCACGCCATCCAGCATCAAGCGGAGGCGCACGCCACATTTTGAGGTTGATAGGATATGGATTTTTAATTACTTCTTAACAGATTGAATATGACATTCTAATTACAAAAAGTCAATCAATATTTAAGTGACGGAGTCAGCTTTCTTCCTGGATTGCCTGTATTGGGAGTCGAGGCGTCTGGGAGATTTTTTGCGGTGACAGTGATGCAGGACGCCTTTGTGGACTCAATAATGAGCGCCATTCATCAGTCGCAGCAACTTTTGGGGCCTTTTGAAGCGAAAGAGGCTGCGCAGTGTTGGAGGGAGGGGGCGAAAGTGTTTATCTTGCAGCTTCGCCTGACAGTAATTACCATTATTTTTGGCATCTTTAATATATTGTGTTCTCAAACTTAGTTTGGTTGTGTTTTTCTCCCCCTTTGCTCAAAAAAGCTATTTTTAAAGGCCCACTGTATAATCTGTATTGCTATAAAAGTGAATTAAACAAATACAATTGTAAAACTTCATTGGATAGTCACTACATTTAAATAATTGTTGTTTTCATTTTCTCTTAATAAGAATATTAACACTGGAAAGGAGGTAAAATAGAATGCAAGATTATCTGCTGGCAAGGTAAAGACTTGAGATCAAGTGGGACGTCAAGAAACAAGGAACTGAAGTTCACATTGCTTGCAATATACTCTATCGCCACTAGATGCTACTTAATCTTACTTACTGGGCCTTTAAAATGACAAATCATAACTGGGCATGTCAAAGTTAACGCATTATTAACGCATTAACTTTGACATGCCCAGTTATTATTTGTGAACAACGCGTTAACCCAAACTCCTTTTAATGGCACTAATTATTTTAACCCGCACATAACGCCTGGTTCACACTGGAGGCGGAACGCCGCAAAGCAGCACGCATGCAGAAATTGTGCGCGAACTCCAGCCCTCCTGCACACACAACTTCCTCTACTTCTCCGTGTTGTGCGTATGTAAGGCCGGGTTCACACCGGAAGCGCCGCGAAGCACGGCAAATAGCCACGGAACGGAGCCTGCTTCCTTCCGGCTCCTCTGTTAACCCATGGTGTCGTTCACGCCAGACTGAAAGCTCTACCACAGCCGGCTAATCCGGCAACCCCTCAAACCTTGAGAATATCTCAAGGTTTGAGGGGTTGTTTTTGGAGAGTATCTGGACACTTTAAGTATGTAATCATTTTGGAACGTTCCAATGAAAATAAAAATAGAATATCTCCCACCAAGGATTATTATTGTGCTCTCCAATTTTTCTAGGAGTATAAGAAACACAATAAATATCTATAGTTACATATAGAGCAGGGTAAAAAAAAAATTGCACTTAATTTGTGATTAATCGTGAGTTAACTCTGGACACTAATGTGATTTATCGCGATTAGAAAATTTATTCGACTGACAGCCCTAATCATAACATAATATTGCCATTTAGATTGAGCTTGTCACCTGTCGACAAGGCAAATATAATTCTGATTGTGTTATTTTTGCATATCTGAGCCTTGTCACCCACTATCTCCTTTGGCACAAAAAGGAAACGTGCTGTTACTCCTGCTTGCTGTTGTCTCAGCAGGGCCAATTAATCTGCCCGGGGCTACATTTCCTATTTAAGAAATTTACTCTTGGGCCGAGCGATGCATTGACATATTTACGTCGCAGCCTTTGCAGCGCCCCCCCTCCCCACATAAATGGTTGGCAAAAAAGGGCGATTTCTCTGAAGAGCGCCGAGCCGAAGGCGCAGACTGAAGCTAAGTGCCGGCGTTTATGTCGCACCTTTCAAGTCTAATGATTCCTCAAAGTGCTCAAGAGACACTCGTCACATTCAGCCATTATATCCACGCAAACACACACACACACACACACACACAGTTCATACACTAGCAGTCATTCACACATACAGTCTATCTGCACGCTCCCAGCGAGGCTTTGCCTCTGGGTGCAATTTGGACCGTTGCCCAAGGACACTAACATGTTGACTGGACAGGCCAGGAATTCCACCCCATCCACTGAACCTCGGGGATCGCTTCTGTCTTTAAGTACGTCACAGCTTTGACTCCTGCCACGTTTAATAGACTCCAGTTCTTGACAAGTACCATACATTTGTCTGGGTAACAAAAAAAAAAAACGAAGGAGGGAGGCCATGGGAGGCGATTGAACAAGCCTTCCAGATTTTGTTGCTACCAGTGAAGAAACCTGACCCCCAAAATGTTTTCAAGTTATTAATGAATGAATGAATGAATTATTTACTTGTGATCTTTAGAAATTGCTGAAAGTGCCGAGGTGCCGTCCCCCCCTCTTTCATGACGACTTAATAATTGACCGATTGACTGAGTGAAAACACGTGAGCAAATCGGAGGCAGCTTAGTGTCAGGAAAAAAAGAAAAAAAAAACTCACCAGAGACGGAAAATAGATTTTGTTCTTGGGGAAATTGTTCCTTTTATGCTTTTATACATTTAAGAAGCTAAAGAAACTGAGGCTGTGGCAATGTAATCAGTTATTAACAATCCTTGTTGGTATGACAACACCTGGCCATCTGTTCCTACACGCTACAGTGCTACTGAACAAAGATAATGGAACAGATTCTTCAATATATTCTTCTTTTCATTCCTTTTTTTAACTGACTATTCTGATATGTATTCATATATTCTCCCTCCTTCCTCAATGTGAATCACCTGAAGCCCACGGGAAAGACTGTCTGCCAGGAACCAATCAATCAGCGAGGCTCTAGATCGGACATCTGTCACCGTCACCTCTTTGCATTAAGAAAATAAATGTTGGCGGCAGCACCAGGGTCATTTTCCGCGACATAAACTTTTGTGTGCTTTTTTTTTTTCATTTAAACGTCTAATTTACCACATTGTGCCGCAGTAACGACGTAAATACGCGACCCGTGACGGGTACAGTGGCGTCGCTCGTGGATCCTCTCTGGAAATTGCTCCCTCCTCTTCCCGGGATTAGAGGCATTGATGTTTTCAGTTATTTGTTACAGGCGATTAATTATAAATGGGTTTCAATATAAACATTTTAAATGTTTAAACGCGCGCTTCTTCATAATTGGAAGCTTTTGCCGTGCGCGACAACAAAGTCGGCATATTATTTTTCATGAAGAGCACACAATGAGGTGATATCGCAGGAAATGCAATATCTGGAGGGCTGATGGGCCAGTCCAGGCAAGACTGGGTGGCAACAACCACCCGGCCGGCCTCCGTCTCCGTTCAGCTTCCGCTCTCCTGATCTTCAGTCGTCCATCATCCCTTGGCATCCAGGACTCACCTGGCCCCATTCCATTAGTTACCGGTTAAGTGCTGCGAAACACGCCATGAATCACCGTCGTTATGGCCGTTGTTACGTTTACTTGATTAAGTATAGATTTCCACTTCCGTCCTTCTTTTATTTATTTATTTGTTTATTTGGCTGAGTATTGAGTAAAGAGCGGCAACAGTTTTGTCAACAAATGAAATCTGTGACACCTGCGCCTGTTGTGCAGTTTAACCTTGTGAAAGACATCAGCTCTTCTCTTATCACGGGAGTACTTGATTTGGGCACTCATCATTTATTTTTTTTTGGAAGAGCAAGTTTCTTTTGGTTGGAAGCTTTGGCTGGCGGTGCAAACAGAAAGCGGTCCTGGAAGGGAAGAATTCTAATGGTAAATTTGTACTTTAAAAGCACACATTGCATATCTTGGTCGTACATTTCCTTGAGATGAAACCAGACGATCATTGACGAGTGAGAATTGCAACTCCCTGAACTAACTTGCTAGAGCAAGCATGAAGGAGGCTCAAATGGATATTTTGGCTTGGAAATATGCTGTTAATATTGCTGCCTTAAGAAAAATTGTTGGTACTGCTGGGTATTTTAGTCTGGAGACATGATCTTTTTTTAGCAGTATGTTAGTCTCATTGTCATTGATGTGTATTGTATTGCTACCAGGTGGGATTATTTACTTCTGTGGAACTCCAGAACAGTTATGAGAATTATAAAGTTCCAATTGCCAATCTACACAAGGGTTAGCAGAAGACATATCTATCTATCTATCTATCTATCTGTCCCACTGCTGTCACCAGAAGCACTTGGCAAACTCAGAAGCACAAACCCCTCCCAACTCCCCTGTCCAAAACACAGCACTGTCCCGTCCTCCTGCCAAATTTGGACTCCCGCGAAATGAATTGTGCACGACACATTTCTTCAGTCATCTGCCAGACAGGTTTCCTTTAAAGACTTCCCTTGGAGTCCAGGGTTGGCTATTGTTTCACTACTGAACAATAAAAGCACCACCTGTTGGGAGGCCGAGCGGATTGCAGGGGAAGCCGTACAGGTGGCGGCCACTTCAACCTTTTATCGCCGAATGAACTGTAGGAACGTTGGACGCCTTGGACGGCCCCATTGGACGCGAGCCGTATTCGCCGGCCCTTCCCTCTGATTAAGGCTTAAGCTCCACATTTATCAGCCACTGGGGGAATAATAGGAGAATGGGGAGGGGAGGGGAAACAGGGCGAACAGTGGAAGTTTGAGGCCATTACTCATGGCTTTTTATTGGCATAGGCTCCGTCTGGCAGCCAGCCAGTGACCTGCACAGAGGACAAAGCAAGTGACGCCTCTCCTGGCTCCTGGCAGTGGGAAAGGCAGCGGCGGCGGCGATGATCACGTAGACGTGGCAGCAAGTGTAGGTGGCTGGTGCGAGGAAAGGGTGGATGGATAAAGAAAGGAGAGGAAGATAGGAAAGAATTCCGCTGCGTTCCCAAAAACAAAAAAAAATAAAACCTTGGCACACATTTCACAGAAATTTTCCAGGGAAACGCTTTACATGTCGTCAAGGCCACGAGGGAAACCGCGCCTTCGGTTCCTGTGACTGTGAGCACTGTGAGTGCCAAGACAAACACGAGATAGGAAATCACCAGCATGCTGTGATGTCACATTGCAACACTCGGCTCTGCAAAAGTGGTAATTGCCACTAAAAATGTACTCTTGCGCAAGTAAATAGAGTTTTTTTTCTTCAAATTGAGCCTCGATGTGATCTCCGGTGCCCGTTCAGTGCCCGTTCTGGTTGGAATTCTGTCTGAGACTAAATTTGTCATTTTTCAGTTTCCACCCGTTTTGAACTACGGAATCGATTGCGAATGAGTTTTCTGAAACATACTGACCCGACTATTTTTCAGCACCAACACCACCTATCTGAGCCTGGAGCTCCAGCTTGGACTGAGTCACAGCGGAAGAAGGAAAGAGGAAAATAATAGCGGCCACAGTGTGGCGCTGGGGTTTAATCAGAACATGATGTGTTATTTAAAAAAAAAGGAGAGAGAGAAAGGAACAACACTAAATGCTTTTCTTTAATTAAAGGAAGTTGTTCTGAGTTGTGCCCATTGATTTATGCTAATGCATATATCTTAACGCGCATTATAAGGTTTTAACTAAACCCGCCAACAGTTTACGCTGACGGTTCTCTGCTTAAATTTGACTCCGTTTTCTCTCGGTAGACTTTTCGTCAACGTTGATTCCGGCTTCAATAAATAAGCGAGCAGACAGACCCAATTACTGGAAGGTGCAGCAGGGCTGCATCTTTCTCAGCCTCTAAATATTTCCTTCCGGTTCCTCCACAAATCCTACCACCTTGAATTAGCGCGAAAGGGGGAAATAAAAGGGAGGAGTGGGGTGGGATGTGGGGGGGTGACGTTCCTATATGCTGCACACGCGGTTGGGGGTGCGGCGGGGCTGTTTCACAGGTTGAGTGTGGCAACTTTTGTTTTTAAAAAAAATGTTTTCATCGAGCGTATCAAACCACATCATTTCTCTCTCTGTGTTTGCAACACTTTCTTAATTAGGTCTCACGCACAACACGCAGGGTTATATTTAACCCTACCCCACCGCCCCACCATCCCACACCCCTCTCTCCTCACGCACACAATCCTCCCACCGTCCCACCTCCCTCCCCACATTGTATAAACTGTATACAGGCTTTGGGTGTAATTAGGAAACGTGCGCCTGTGTCGTTTACTAGCGTCTTCTCCGCGCAGGAGATGGATGGATCTGGGCTGCGATGGCGTCGGGAAGAACTGACGTGAATCTTAAAACACACACACACACACACACACACAAACGAGAGTAACAATGGCACCAGCACAAGCACCGCGCACTCTGACTCCTCCACACGCTGGCACGCATGCCAGAGACTGTTATCAGCTAATTAGCACTTGTAGCTCTGGGGGCCGGCCCTTATTGACGCCACGCCGACGGCACTCTTCTTTTGAGCGGCGCCGCCGTCGTCGGCGTGTTATTTCGGTTTGATGAGGAAGGCGCGGATGTGAAAGTCGCCCTGCGGGCGGAGGATCATCTTGTTCATGCTATGATGTTTGCGTGGACTTGAGTGCAGGCAGCTTTACTTGGTGCGAACGCTAGCATCCTGCGCCACAAACCCACCCACCCGTTTGCTCTAGGAGCTGTTTCTGAGCAGCCGCAGTGACTTATAGCTGGATGGATGTTTGAGTTTTCATCTTCTGGCTGCATTGGGTGACGTGTGCGACATGTGTGCGTTCACGGAATGCACACAAAACAGCTTGGTCGGAGGGGATTACAAATTCTATTGTATTCCGCTTACTGTGGCCCCGCTCCAGGGATCCAGTCGTCCTACTCTGTGCGTCAAGCTGAGAACGCAACAGACGGGTGTTTTTTTTTTCTTGTTTTTTTTTGTTAGGAAGGATTTGCAACGGCATCATTTTTTTTACGCTTATAATATGATGAAATTTTAGGCTACATGTGTAATCTCTTTCAGGGGAGGTGTTGAATATTCTTAGAAAGCCCCAGGCTAGGCTACCCACAGCCTATTGATTATTCAAATAACTGGGGGGTTGTGTGTGTGTGTGTGTGTGTGTGTGTGTGTGTGTGTGTGTGTGTGGGGGGGGGGGGTTGGCTGATTTAGAGGTAAAATAAATAAATACCCCCCCTCCACAAACACACACACTCACACACTTATTTACATCTTATTGCATTTGCCAAAAAAAGATGAAGTGGAGGAAATTGGGCCTAAATTGGCACATCCAGCTAATATCTGGGGTGGAATTTTCTCCGTGAGCTACAAAAATAAATGTTATGGCTTGAATTGAACAAAAATACGGGGTTTACACACTGGCAAACTTTCCTTAACTCTCTTTGTCTTTTTCTTTTTAATTTGGATGAGGTTTATGGCCGTGCATATTTGGCCCAACCATACAGATTTCTGTGTGTAACCTGAATCAAGGTATTAGAAATTAGTTGGAAATGAGCTGTTAACATGCTGTTAACATGCTCAGCATTTTCGTCTGGAGACGTGATCTTTTTTTCAGTACATCATTATTATTATTATTATTATTATTATTATTATTATTATTATTATCATTGTTATTATTATTGTTACTACCATAGATTTGCATTTTGTTGTTGCTAGGTGGAATTCTCTACTTCTGTGAAACTACAGAACAGTTGCATTAAATGAAGAAATACCAATTGCCAATCTGCATAAGAGAGTTAAAATGGACATTTCAGAGTGACCTGATTCTTTAAAATTAAGGCAATAGAGCATCTGTCTGTCTATCTATCTATCTATCTATCTATCTATCTGTCTGTCTGTCTGTCTATGTAATCACATGGTAAGATGGAAAGGTGGACATCCTCTCTAGTGCCTCTGGCTTTTTGGAGGATCCGACGGCCCGCAGCCTCCTCGTCCTGCGCGGTGCATAGTTAATGAAGCTCGCAGTTGCGTCTAAATGACACTGGATTTTTGTTTTTTGTTTTTTTTGCTGAAGGGGTGCATCGGACTGAATCAGGGAGTGGGGGAGAGTGAGGGATAGAGAGCGAGAGAGCGAGAGAGAGAGAGAGAGAGAGAGAGAGAGAGAGAGAGAGAGAGAGCGAGGGAAAGTGATGGCACGATACAGCGCAGGAGGAGTGAGGGGGAGAGAGAGAGAGAGAGTGAGTCGGTGGGTTTCTGCCGACTCGCTGCCAGTGTTCCGCCTCTCCGGCAGCGGGAGAGACGTGCGTAACATGCGAGCGGAGAGCGGCGATCGCCACCACCAACAAGACAATCGCCGTCACTGGCGGCAGCGGCAGCAGCAGCAGCAGTAGCAGCAGCAGGAGGAGGAGCGCGCCGCAACGCCGTGCGCACCCGAGGACGGAGACGCGCCGAGGAGCGCAACAGCCGAGAAGGGCTCCGCACCGGCCGCAGCAGCCTGAGAGGAGGAAGAGGAGTGAGAGGAGGAGGAGGAGGAGGAAGAAGAGGGGATGTTGCCACCCGCCCAGACGGCCATCGGGGGTTAAGAGCCCTGCTGTTCGCTCGGAGCCCCTTTTGACGCACCGAGGCGAGGACGCGCGTTTCCCCCTCGGATTCTGCACGATTCGCCACGTCTGAACCGAACTTGAGGATTTCCCCCTGTGTCTCTCTCTTCCCGTTTTTTCGGGGTTGTTTTTTTTTTTTTCTTCTTTTTTTTTGGTTTTGGTTTTGTTTTGTTTTTTTGGCAATGGGATGCGAGCTGATTTCCACGGCCACCACGAAGACATGAGTCAGCGGGTGCCCGAGAGCTGAGGTGGTGCGCCGAACAGCAACACAACGAAAAACAAACAAACAACAACAAATAAATAATAATAATCATCATCCGCCGTTCTGCGCCAGGATGCAGCTGCTCAGACTCGCGTGGGCACTAACCGGAGCGGCGATCTGCTGCTTTCTGCTTTTCCTCATCCACTCGCGCCTGCTCAAAGAAGGTAACCCCTCCAACCACCACCACCACCACCACCACCACCAACCTCCTCCCTGTCACAAATCTGTGTGCACGCTGCGTAAACGCTGCGTGAAGTTCTTCTTCTTCTTCTTCTTCTTCTTCTTCTTCTTCTTCTTCTTCTTCTTCTTCTTCTTCTTCTTCTTCAATTGTATCCCCCTCTGCGACTGCATTGGCAGCCTGCGCGAAATATAAATAAATAAAAAAAAGACGAGCGGTCGAATTACAGATCCAGCAGGGAAAAAAGAAATTCCGGGTAGATTCGTTGTTTTGTGGTGTTGCAGGGCTTCGGGGGTTCGACTCAGCAACAAGTCGTGTGTTGTTGATAATTACAGCTCATCCTAAAAATAAATAATAAGCGGAGGGGGATTTAAGTTCAAGCTGTGCCGACGGAGAAAAAAAAAAAAAAAAAAAAAAAGGAACAGCGTCGGTGGCAGCAGCCCAACTGTTTGTCTCCGGCATACTGATTCGCTGTGCGGCTTTTCAATAGATGGCACTAGAGTCTAGCTTTAGGGTAACTTTGAGGTCAAACGTTCCGGCGCCGCGCCGCGCGCTACATTTCAATCGCCGGCGCTATCGTTCGCGCGCATCCTCACGTCGTATGCCGCCGTATGGATGTCACGGCACTGCGCTGCACGGCACGGCACGGCACAGCCCGGCGGGCATGGCTGGCGTTGTGGCGAGCTCTGTGTGCACGGGTTTTTTTTTTTTCTTTCTTTTTTTTCATCCTCCTCCAGAAGGAAGGTTGTAATTAATGGGGCTCCACTTGCTGACGAGAGGAGATGAGAGATGAGAGAAGAAGAGGAGAGGGAGGGAGAAGGAAAAATAAACTAATCCCATCAGGGGTTCAAGACGATTCAGTGTTGACGAGTCTCTTTTGAGACAAATCATTAAATCCACCCGTCATGTGGCATCATCAAGACGCGTGTGCATGCTTGTGTGTTTTCGTGTGTGTGTGTGTGTGTGTGTGTGTGTGTGTGTGTGTGTGTGTGTGTGTGTGTGTGTGTGTGTGGTCGCTGCTCACTGCTTAAAACTCCTTTTTTGAAAGTCAAACCGTGCAAACTGTGGTGGGTGGGTGGACGGACGGTTGGCTGGTTGGTGTGCGTTTGGGTCATTACCGCGCTGTACGAACCTGCCCCCCCCCCCCCCCCCAAAAAAAAAAAAAAAAGGCAAAACCTTCCTTCCCTTTCAGAGCAGTGTTTGCGCCCCGAGGTGAGCGGAGGCCGCTTGGCACTTAGGAAGCTGCTCCTTTTGTGCGGCGCCTTGGAAATGGCCCCCGCCGCCCGTCCCCTCTGGCCCTGGGCAAATATTCAGGTCAAGCAGTGGCAAACACTTTCTCGGATGAGAAGGAGTGAAATGGGGGGGGGGGGAGTTCAAGATTTGGCTTCTGAGTTTTTTTTTTCCTTTTGTTTGTTTTGTCTCTAATTGATTGTGGCGTGCTGGGTCTCCGGCCGCAGAGGTCAGGAGTGAAGGATGTTCGCTGTCGCGTTAACGAGGCGACTCTCATTAGATTCTGGCCGCCGTCAGCGCTGACGAGCTCGTCGCGAACCCCCGTCCCCTGGCGAGGCGATACTTTTGACCTTCGCCTTGTTTGTCGGCGTCACGTTGCGCTTTTATTGTTTTGTTTTTTACCTCAGAACTCGACACCTCTCGCGACCTTTAGCTCCGGTCGGTTGTGGTCGTGCGGAGGGGGACGGAGAAGAACGGTAAAAAGGAAAAAAAAATCAAATCAAATCAAAGATCTGTGTCGCAAGAAGTGGTCGAGCCTGAAACAGGGTGAAGGTGTTCTTGGAGACAGCCGCCAAGGTGGGAGGGTGGGGGGCGTATAGCGGGATCGGTGGAATGAATGTAAAGAACATCAGGGGGAGGGAGGTCTGTTGGGGAACAGGGATAATGAGAGGAAGGCGCAATGGGCCTTGAGAGGAACCACCCCTTTAAATCTGTGTTCCCTTCACAAGGAACATCAAGGTGGTGCGATTCGGCCCCCACGCCGTTTGTTTTCTTTTTTTTTTTATATCAGTTTTTCGTTTCATACCGTGAAACAGATTCAGCACAAGTGGAACAAAAAACTGACCAAAAAAAACCCAAAACAAGATAAGCGATATTTTTAGTCTCCCTTTGTCGGCAACTGCTGATAACGTGGGCGCCTTTTGTGCACAGCGTTTTGCAAGCGGGGTTTTATTTTCCGGTGGTAGCCTCGTCACCAGCGTGCGTCCTCATTAACTTTTGTTACACCGAGGATGGAAGCTGGCTTGAAAAAGACAAAAAAAGAGGGATTTTAGCTCCCACAAAATCCCCAAGACGAATGTCACCCAGCTCCAATCTGACAAAAAAAACAAAAAAAACGAACAAATAGCAATAATAATTTGTTCGTGTATTTTAGGGGATTGTGCGCAGGGAATGCCGATGATTCTTCTTCTCCTTCTTCTTCGTCTTTTATGAAATTTCTCACGCTGTCTACTTCAATAATTCACGCGTTGGAGCAAATCCCTTCTTTTTTTTGCTCATTCATTGGCCGGGGATATTTGTCACATGGCTGTAAGAGTGTCTTGAAAGGTTCATGGAAGACTTGGAGGGAGCTCGCCGGCCTATCTGAGACGAGTCCGCTCTGGCGCAGGACGGGCTAAAATAATGAGCTTATGTCACACGCTGTCACAACGCGAGTGCGAGGAGCCGGCTAAGGGTTGCACTCGGAAGTTGGTCTATTATGTGGTGATAAATACTTGGAAATGATTGGGAAAAAAATGACTGTAAAGCAAAAAAAACCCAAAATATTTCCACCTCGGTTCTTGAGGATTATTTCTTTTTAAGCGCTGTGATTCATGAGGATATTTCAGGGCCTGAAGCGAGGAAGAGGCTCCATTCAGTCTATTCTGGAAGGCTGTTGCTTGATGTGTATCTGCTTCCTGAGCTATACTGGAACATTGGTGGAGTGATAGATCATCTTTTTTTTTCCCGGCACAGATGTTATCAAGGTGTTTGCTAATGAACATTCTGGGAATAAAACAGCTTTACGGAGAGGGAACCCAATCACAATGTAGGATTTCATTTATTCAGGTATTTATTAAACTTCCTTTCTCGCCCTTTTCACATACTTCAAAGTGAGACACTACGTCTAAACGGTATCTGCACCAATTACCAGTTCAATTGGGGTATACAACATCCCCCCTAAGCCCCTCCCACACCCCCACCTTCAAGTCAGTTCAGAGACCTTTGTCGGTCCGCCCACGCGCGGACCTCCGGTCTGCCTGACGATAGTCCGCGTCATTGATCCACGGGTATAAACCACAGGGTTGAGCCATGATGGGCCGCGGCGGCAGGGACGTCTTCATACGCTGGCGGGCCGACGTCGGCCGACCGGAGTCACTTTTCACCAACGACAACTAAGGGTTTTGCTTTTCGCATAGGGTGGGTAGGCTTAAAACAATGCTGGCAGCTTCAGGTAGATTCAGGTCAAGCAGCGGGGCAAACACTCAGCGTCAGGCATGTACCGCATGTGACCTGCGGGGGGCGCTTGTCATGTCTTCTGGCGAGAGTTCAGAAGGCGGCGCTCGTCAGCCGTGACTGCTGTCCTTTTTTTTCTTTCTTTCCGAGCGGTCCCCCGCCGACTGCCATATTGCACTTGAGCGTCAGCAAGGAAAAAAACCAAACAAAACAAAACAAATAAAATTATCTGAGCCCTGGTTTTGAAATCCTCAAAATGACTCCACTCAATTCTTCGGGATGGTTTACTCTTTGACGTAGAAAACAGGTGGACCATTTTCTTTTACCCCCTAAACAGTAACGTTTTAGCGCTGTGATTAAACAGTATTGATATTTCCGTTCAAAATTAGCATCGCAGCCAAAGTTAAAACTGGCCCATAGAGACACATGTGGCCAAAACCATTAAAAAAAAAGATTTGCCGTTTGCTTTTTTCTGCAATGTATAATGTTCACTTTTTGTGTTTTTGTGCATCACCTTTTGCGTTGTGAAAGTAACATCCACCACCCACCAGACTGTGGGCTCTTAGCTCCATCCCATTTATGCACTCTGCTTTTTCAAGTATTTGAGTATTTTTTCACCACCAATGTGTCGTCCATTGTGATACACTATTCCAAATCTGGTGTCTCCGACTTGAAACGGCAGCGCTCCACAAAACATTGCCATATTATGCCGTATTGATTTGTCCTCCGACCCTACAGGTAGACTTCCCTCCCTCAAGCACTGCGCGGAGCGATACCTTGTCAGGTCACCGCTGCCTTTCCCTTTTTACAAAACTGTGGCTGCTGCAAAAGCAAAAAAAGACAAAATAAAATAAGTGCGTTCTACAACTGACAGAAACGAGACATCCTTTTATGATCCGACCCCATTTGTGAGCCGGTTCCCAGAAGATTCCCAAGGCCTTTTTTTCTTCTTTTTTTTTGAAAGAATGAGACTAATTCTGCCACTTTAAAGTCGACGACAGTCGTCGGTTATGCAAGACAACTGAAAGACTGCCACACAACTGTTGTTTGCATTGATGATTGCCCATGTTTTTCCTTGTTTTCGCTCCTCTGCTCCCCTCCCTATTCATTTATTATTTCGACTCAAGTATTACATTTTTTGTCGTCGTCTGTGACAAAGCCTCAATTGTGCTTGTGCCGCAGAAGCTGGGAGAGCCGTCGTCGGTTGACAGCAATGCGTCACCTGCGTCTGACCAAGGCAGAGAGCCACAGATCCCTGATGAAAAATATGATTCAGCTGTGGGAGTTGCAGCCATTTGGTAGCCCTGCCTTTCTAAGCATTTAATATTAATCTGCAGAAGAAGAGGGGGTGGATTTTGGGGTGTGTAGCCCTGAAGCTCAGTCTTAGGCTCAAAGTGCCACGAAAATTCATTTGCATTATTTTAATGCTGCGGCAAGACTCACAGACTTTCAACACGCAAAAACACAGTCAGTCACGTTGCTACCACACCGTGGCCCCCTGCGCATAATCTGCTGCCAATCCGTCTAAATTGAGCATGATTCATCTTTAATGGTCAAGTATCAACTTCAATCCATAAGGGCAACGCGCAATAATCAATCGCCTAATTGATTCATTACATTGATGCTTTGTTAATTAATTTGCCTCGATGAATAACTCACTCCAGCGGCAGAGGATAGTCGTAGTTTATCAAGCTAATTTAAACTACCCCCTCTCTTTTGTCCAGGGGGTACGTTTCAAATACCTGTGTGTGTGTGTGTGTGTGTGTGAGTGTGTGTGTGTGTGTGTGTGTGTGTGTGTGTGCACGCGCGCACGCAATCACCGATATTTACTCCCGTCACCTTTTTTCGCTCTTCTGTATTGGTTTCATGGGTGGTAAAAACTGTGCGGCATTGCACCCAGTTTTCCTAAAGTTATATTGATTGTGGTTTGGCAGCAATGTGGGACAGTAAAAGAAAGCGAGAGTAAGGCTCTAATGAAAAGCTCAGCCAGGAGGACCCTCTTACAGTTCCAGTCTTTAACTGGTGAGCCTCATTGGCCTTTGGAAATAGTGATGTCAGAAAGACATTGACCCCCGCACTTCATCCCTGCCCTTCCATCCATGAAGCTCCATCTTCAACTCCCCGAGGCCCCAGCAATCTGAGCTGAAAGACACGGATTTTAGCCATAAAACCCTTGACTCAGCAGGGACGTGCAGTCTGCCATCCTCGGGTACATTACCGGAATACAGATGCCTGACGCTAATGAGATGCGTGAGTCAAGCGTTGTTGTTAGGCCGGGGCTGTAGATTTGCTGATTGGCAGTCCCTCCGTGTAAGGATGACCAGGGTGGATTTAAAAAATGAAGCTGTGTCTTCGTTCACGGTCAGAGATACTGTAGAGCTGGATTCTGTAAATTAGTGGATGCGTGGACAGGCACACAAGCACAGGACTGAGTAACGCATGGAAAGTGGAAGTTCCAACAGTGCATGCCAACAGACGGGTCGGGCACAAAGAAGGTAGGCAGGACTAGCCGGGAGATTTGTCTTATTGGCTGTGAGCGAGATCCCCTCCGATCAGCACATTCTTCCCAGGAAAGGCGTGGGTTCTCCCAGGCCTGTTTCTGCAGCGGTTGGCAACGCGTCCATCACGGCCATCGCCCCCAGACGCAGGGCAGTCGCTCTGCTTGGCCGATCTAAACGGGGCTCAGTGCATTTGTCAAGATACCCCGGCTCAGAGATTGCTGATTTGAGGAAAATGAGCCTGACCCTGCGTTCACTTTTCATAGGCTAACTCCCCGGGACTATCGATCCGCTGACCACCAGGGTGCTTGAGCGCGATACATCCACGCATTGTTGAGGAAATGATTAGTGAGGAGTGTGCTTAACCTTCTGCGGTTTCAATTTGCGCCTCTTCCTGCTGTGTCAAAGGTAGAGATGAGGTCATTCCGCCGGTCGATCAATCGCTTTGCCTCTGTTCATCTCAGCCAATCAATAGCGACTGAAAAAAATAAAAAGTTTGATCCCTGATGCACGTGAGATCAGAGTCATTTGAATGGCTGCGGAAGCGCAGTTCCTCCACTGTCACAATCGCTCGGCCCTAGAGGTCCTCGCCACACAAATGTGGTGTCTGCGATAACAGGCTTGGTCACGCTCTATAGATCTGGTGCAGCCGAACCATTTTTTTCCCTTTTCAATCTGACAGAAAGGCAGGTTTTATCTTGCATTAGCTTTGGCTATAGCGCATTAGCCTTTTACGTCGATGGGGGCAGAATATTGCAGATGCTTCGCATGCTCCACCGAAACAAATTGCGTGTTACTCTTTCGAAAACTAATGGAGGCTTTATCGATTTGAACAAGGCCAGCCACTTGCTTTGTCTCAGCTGTCAGATTGTGTCTAAAGCAATTTCATAAAGATCATTATTTTGTTTCTCGGGATGTCTTGCAGCTAAACAAGATCCCCCTTTTCTTCGCATCCCGCCTTTTGTGGCGTGCGCGGCGGCGGCTCTTATGGTCCAATTGAAAATGAATTAGAAGGGAATGACTCATAATGAAAATCACTAAAAACATTGGCACGTCACATTCCGTTAGCCTGTTGCGCCCTTGAATAGATTGCTTGTGGGGTCTCTAATTCTCATTCTCGCCACAATGCGCCGAGAGAAAATGGGTTTAGCGCACTGTAAAGGACAAGCTGTAGCATTATGGGTCATCACGAGCCGGGTCGCTCATTTGTCTTCTAATGCTGTTATGATGTGAGGCTTTAACGGTGCTGACATGGATGTTAGCCAGGCAACAAGGCGGGTTAACGCAGCACGCTTTGCCGCGCTCAAGTTGATCATCATCGACGTAATTGAACGTGGCCGGCGAGCATTGCGGTGTCGAATTGCGACACAACGCGGTTGGGGAATGATTGCGCGTTTTATCTGGTTTACTGGTTGCAGCCCCACCCTTTCCCCTTATCTCATGAAGTAGTGAACCCTTTCCAATGCAGAACCTTTGAGCCGTGTAATTCAAAAACGCAGCAGCGGAACCCAGTATCGGCAACGCAGTTGATTGATGCGTCTTGTCACACGCGGTCGAGGAGTCAATTCGGAAAGTTTGGAGACAGTGGTAATGCTTTTTTTCTTTTTTTTTTCTCTTGGAATGATGATCTGTTTTTGTGCTCCCCTGCCAAAAAAATTACATTGAATAAGTTTTGC